>NC_134485.1:241968411-242268411 GCF_040206685.1 Ascaphus truei | reverse complement strand
ACATTATGCGTTACGGCGGACGCTAACACCTTAAGCGCCACGGCGGACGCTAACACCATATGCGTCGCGGCGGACGCTCATCTTCCAAAGAGTGATCCCACCCTGTGTCCAGTAACCCCAACCCACTGTCTCGCACTCCCAAGTCATATACCAATGTGTGTGTGTGACTGCGCAGCCACTATGTCTGGTGATAGGCCTTGTTGGTGCACGTGAGTTTGTGGGTTACCTGCCCGGGCTCCAGCCACGGGTGCTGCTATACCACTGGGGTTGAGTCGCCGGGATATCCTCCTACGCGTGGGGTGAATTCCGGCGTGGATAATATCACCGCAGCTCCGCACAGTCTTTACTTTGGCTAGGGTCTGTCTGCTGCCAGCAGGCCGCAGTCACTGCTAACTTGGTCTCCGTGGAGATAGTCCAGCTCCCTCTTAGCAACCGATCAATGTTCGTGGTACACTACTAGCCAATAGATAATGGGACAGGGTCCCTAACCTAGGGCCTGTCCCTACAATACTCAGCTAGGATGACTCAGGGCTATCTGGGGCCTAGGGGATTGCTGGCCTAGTGCAGAGAGTCACTGACCCCTGCACCCTACCTCCTTCCCCTAGCTGCTCCCGTCACCAACTGCTGTGTGCAAAAACCCCGCGAAATGTATCCATTCCCTGCAAGCAGGGAGGTTCTGCAGCCCTATTGGCTCCCTGGCGTCACATGGGGTTCCCTAAGGCTCATGGGATCTGTAGTCCCTGGCCAATACCTTCCCTGGTAGGCTAGGGCTTCGCGGGCTTACCTCTGCGCATGCGCGAGCTATCTTCCAATGGCGGCGCCCTACTCCACGGACCGCCGAGACCCCAGCAACGCGATCGCGGCCCCGGCAACCGGCCCGAACGTGTCCCCGGCAACCGGCCTGCTCGCGTCCCCGGCAACCGGCCCGACCGCGTCCCTGGCAACCGGCCGCAACTACAACAACGCGCGGCTCGCGTAACAGAAGGAGGGGGTGAGTGCGCAAGGGGGGACCTGGCTACACCTAGATTATTGTTTTACTGAAATCACTGGATGAAGGTAGCACCTTGGACTTTACAATCGACAAGTACTGTATATCTCGGCTCACGCCACCCTCCTCTTCGGCTCTGGCGTCACGGAGTCATGAGGTCACGTTGCCTTGGCAACGCAACGTCACATGAACCCTGCAGCGTCATTTGCCGCCCGTTACCATGGCGACGCGTCACCACAGATCAGGTAGGAGAAGCTGCAGAGGCCTTGCACGGTCCCCCCGGCATTTAATTTAAAGGCCTTGGGGGAGAGCGCGGGACCTCTGTAGCCGCCACGCCCCCCTTGGAAATTCTCCCGGGATGCCCTAGGGGGCGTGCCTCCCACTATGCGCACCCCTGCAGTATACTACAGCACTTCAACGTATCCATCAAGGTTAGTACGAAGTCACTTTGGAATGTCCCATAATTAAATACTGGGACTTGTTCTATGTTTTGTGTTGATGCAATGGATCATAAGAATAAAAAATAAAAAATAAATTAAAAAAAACACACGCAAGAGTAGTGCAACAGCGTAAATAAAAAATTCAATAATTAAAAAAAAGGGGGGAGGGGGGGTGGAAGTGGCCCGGAAGATCGAAAATTGAAATGGGGCGGAATTTGCCAAACACAATGACTGCCACATTTTCTAAAACAGGATATGCTCAAAAAGGAAAGAAAAGCAAGAGCGAAATAAATTATATAATGCACAGGCTGCAATGCATACATGTTAAACATACTGCACAAGCCCTTTCAGGAGAACATCATTAAACATTTGAAGTATCCATTTAGAAAATGTAAACTTAAGCACTTGCACATTATATGACTGAAAAGTATGCAGATAACAGACACACCGACTCTAGTTATTAAAGGTCTTGAATTAGAATAACAATTATAATAGCCAACCAACAAAAATACCTAAAAGTAGGTCGAGGACAAGTATAATCCATATTTCTGGTAATTACACTCTGCGATATCTCAAACAGCCAAAAGCAGATTTATATAGACACGTGACTAGACGACATATGAGACCATTTGGATCCAACAGTATCAGCCAGTGCCAGCAGAAGTGTTGAGTTTCCACGCATTTGGATTTAGGACGTTATTATAGATTCACAATTCCTAAAATAGCTCAATAATGACACATTAAGTACATTGGCAGTTGCCTGCAAGAAGAGTTTTAGAAAGCTAAAAGACACAAGGGACTGATTTAGACGTTTTATTAAAAGCGTATGCAATCACAAGAATGTTTTATATATTTCAAAAGGTCTTTTATTACCACTTTGGGTTCCCCCAGGACCTACCTACTACATCATGGGGTCCGGCTCTCCAGGGATCCAAGGACGTAGGAGCTACGTCCTAACAACCCTGCTAGTTTTTGCCGGGGAGGTCGCATTCTGCGCTCCAGGATTTTAGAGGAAGAGGAACGGAGGAGGAGGAGGAGGATTCGTCCATGACGAAGCGATCGCTCACTCACATGAGAAGTCTTTCATGGAATATTCTTTAAATGTCCTGAAACACCAGTTCTAAAGCAAACGGTTGATTTTATGCGAGGCAATAGGCTAATGCATAAGATAGATATATATATATATATATTATAAATAGAAACGATGTGTTCATTTGCCCTCAAAATAACTCTCTACTGTTCATTTACTGATAATCCTCGATGAAAGTGCTATAACGTAAAGCCCGGCAGAAAACAGTCACAGCTCAATTTAGAAACAAAAATACAAAAGAAACGTGGAAAAATGCAGAGGCCAGTACACACTTAACCCTTATGCGTTCACATTTAAATTGAGATCGTTTCATAGATCACACATTTCTGTAACACAGTGAGAACACGTGTCAATATTATACAAAGGCTGTCATACTGAAAACCTGTTGGAGACTGCTAGTGTGTCCTTATATTTCTTGTTTAAATGAGGAAACGCATCACTTAAAAGGCAAATGACAAAAGGCAGAGTACAAAAACATCTTGTGTGAAGTAACTATCCTAAACGATGGCGGTTAGGGACGCCAGCAGGATAATAGCTCTATGTTCTGCAGCAGTCACATACATTGCCCCTTTGTCTCTTTTCACAAAAGGATACAAATGAATTAGAAGTGCTAGCTGGAGCTTATACAGCAACTATCCTGACTGATGCCAACAGAGATCTTTTCTCGCCTTCTCTTTAATTTAAAGTGTTACGCCAACAATTAGAGCCAACAAAACCCCAAGGAATATTATTGAAAGCTGCTGTAGCAAGAGGAAACATCTGGGGAACGTAAACTGAACTTTTAGTATCACTATCTCAGAAGTCCAATTAGTGCCCTGTGCATGTAACAGCCAATAACGGCGCTGTCCAAAACCAATATGTGAATGACAGGCCCTGTATAGAGGCCATGACTGGCACATTGTTTGTGGGCAGAAAGTGAGTAGTGTGCAAAGGAAAACTTCTGAAGACAAACTAGATTTTGTACTGCGGTTACACGGAAAGGAACCTGGTAGGTTACATGGTAATGTTTTGGTAGTGTTAATAAGCAGAAAAGTTATTTAAGTGCTCCAAAAAGGTCCCAAACCAAAATGTGTTTGCCCTCAAATGTGTTTAGCCTGGAGCCGAGTATCTGGAGGTTATCCAGCGCAGTGCTCTTTATTTATTGCGCAACAATTAACTCGGGAGCCCTCCAGGCCAGTGTGTACACACAGCTATTAGCTCTGTGCCCTCCGCGACTGATGCTTACTGTACTACATTGACGGCAGATGGGAAATCGTGTGTATTGGTGCGTGTTAGAGGATAAGAGAGCTCAACACGTTATTGGAATTAGTATTTCTAAAAAAAAAAATATCATGCAAAATATTACTTATTCTAGGCGTCTTCTTCACAAATCTAGTCAGCCACGAGTGAAAATAGCAATAGCATTGTGCCATCCGTCAATAACATCCAATTAATGTAGTGACATCAGTAGGTAGAACAGAGCAGAAAACTATGTTCTGCCGGCAGGCATGAAGTGATCATTTCTCATGGAACACATAATATAGGTGAAGCACGTAGGCCTTGAACACATGGTCAAGCAATGGTAATGTTTATTTCATAATCAATACGTTGATAATAACTTTTCAAACGTAAAACAAAAATTAAAAAGTGCTACAGAACATAGATTATACAATACTCGTAGTCACAAGAGTGATCCTAAGCAAGTTACAAATGCTGCAGTGATTCAAGTAATTTAGACGGGTAGTGATCAAATCTCTTAAAGTTAACACTGGCTGCCATATTTATTTTTTCAACTTAAATTTTTTTTACTTTCATAATACAGTTTACACAACATGAACTTTGCTCTGAACATCATCCATGAGGCAATACATCATGTGCATAGTGTTCAAACAGACACGCTGGTAAACATAAACATGACTTAAGAGGCATAGTATAAAAGAAAAAGACGGGAAACACAACCTGAGGGAAAGGAGGGGATGGGGAGGGAGCTGTAGGGATCATCTCCGCGTCTGTCTTGCATTTGTATGGTTTGTATCACAACTCACTATATTGTTATCTGTTCTCCATGTGGCTCCACGACCGCCCTCACGAGGCGTGGGTTCTAGACTAACCAACACCATAATACAATCATCAGTCCCCAACCGAACGAGAACGCACCTGATACTATTATAGCAATATTGTGGCCATGCTCACGCCTGGGATGTTTGAATTTGCTAACCATGGTAGCTACACTTTTTTTAATTTAGTGCCTGTATCATTTACCAGGCTTGTGAGCTTCTCCATCTGACAGACAAACAAATTGTATTCCTGATTTTAGGTAACGATGGAGAATCCTTCCGTTTCCATAATGCTGCAATCTCGCACCTCGTTGCTGTCGCAAAGTGTGCAATTAATTTATTTTTTGTCTCCGGACAACTCTCGTGCTGGTCTGTTCAAAAGGAAGTCAGGGGTACCGTGGGATTTCGAGATCCAATATCCTCTGTAACCAATCCTGAATTTTCACCCAAGTGGGAGATATTCGAGGACAAGACCACATCATGTGTAACAGGTGTGCTTGCTCTCCGCATTGTTTAGGACACAATGGGGAGTAACCTTTCACAAATGTTGAAAATTTTTAATGGGGTGAGGTACCACCTCATCATCACTTTATATGCATTCTCCTTCAGTGAGGTACAAATTGAACTTTTTGCGGCCGCTAGAAATATTTCATCCCACTCCTAATCTTCTAATGTCTCTCCTAAGTCCGTCTCCCAATGAGATATGAAGGATGGTCTCGCTGGCTGCCATATTTAAAGATCCCAAGAAAATAATTGTATTACTATTTATCCAGAACTGAAAACAGCTAGATGGTTTGACACTATATAATGTTGGTATGGTGAAAAGTTGAATCTAACATAAATTTCTTTAAAGAAACTAAAATTAAATGTTCTACTGGACTGGTCACTCATTTACTATGAGGTGTAGTGCCACAATATACCTTCTAGTGTCGGAAGACACCTTACAGCCCATTCAAATGATTGAGCTATGAAGGCATCTTACAGGACAGCACAAATTACTAAATATGGCCCATAATCTTATGTAGCATCAAACATTAGCACTGCAATATAGTGAAAGCATTTAACCACAACACCTTTTCCAGAATTATTATTACTGTACATCAAAAAGGTTAAGATGCGTATTATATTATTTATTAATATATCACTTCATATGCATAAGGTTTATCACACATAAACATACCAGAAATCACCCCTTTCACAGTAGACCATCCTTAATTAAAAAAAATCTGTCTTGTTGTGAGAAAACTGGATGTCTGTTTAAGTAAAGTACTTCATTAATGATATGATTAAAAAAAAACAAAACAAAAAAAAAATACTACTTTGACATTTAGAGAAGCCCGAGTAAATACAAAAGCTGTTAATCATTTATCAGGGAGGCATTTTATATCGTCTGTAAGAAAGTTGCACTTTCTTCGAGGTCCCTTGTATAACACTACAAACATAACTCCTCTAGCAATCTCTCTAACATCTTAAGCAAACACCCAGGAGGTACGTTTTACCTGGGACTGCACTTACCAACGTAGTTATTCAGCTTAAAGTATTACAAATAACATTATAAAAAATGCTTGGGGTATTTCATGAATATGATTTCTAGCTGTGGCCCAAGCTGAATGCACAGAAGCTGCCGTATCAAGAATACAAAAACAAGAAAACATTTTACATTCATTAAAAACAGTGCCACAAAATCATTATAATCATGTGTCGGTTTCTTTAACAAGATTGGAAAATAGCAGAACGTCAGCATCTTTACCCTCAGAGTGATTGAACCAATCTGATTTGAGATCAGCCTATCAACAGCACATATCAGAGCCCGACACAGTGGTAATGAAGGGCCAGAGCCATCTTTTTTTATTTTTAAGTAGTACATCAGTGGCCTGCCTTCCTTAGGCTGAGTCCCCGATAGCGCCGAGTGGGCGGCGCTTGCGGCGGTTACTTAAATATATATTTATAAGTCCCCACGGCGCTCGTGCGTGGGCACACACGCTCATCCGCGATCGGCACTTAGGTAAACAAAAACACTATACTTAGCTGCGCGCTCAACTACCCGCAATGCCCCTCCCCCTCGCGCACGCGCGTACAAGCAGGACACCCGGCGCTCATGCTTGGAGCGCTATCCAAGCATGAGCGCGCTCAGTGCCAGCGGGGACTCAGCCGAACTCGGTCTCTTTTTTTTTGTCACGCTTCCCTCTCTACATCCCAAGCCCATGCTGGGACAATGCTAAACTCAATCAATATTTAGGACATGTTGCTGTTCCAGCACAAGGACATTACCTGCAAATTTGTAACAATTTGCTGAGCTCAGGACAGCAGGCATCACTATTTGGAGAAGCAAATGCTACATTTGGACCCTGCAAAGAACCAAATAAGACAGCCAGTGCATAGGAATCTAGGAAAAGAAGGATAGGGCTTAGCCCTATCCATGTTTTCTTGCCTCGTCCTACGGGGTTGAAGCACGCGACATGAACAAAGACGGCACAGCTGCTCTTATCCAACAGGTTGTGAGTATATTTACCCAATTTCACCTGGTATAGCATTTTCAATTCCAGCCAGTGTGGACCAACGAAAAAACCTCAGGACACGGAGCCACGGGAAGAACCTGTCTACATCACGGGAGAGCTCCGCTGACGTGGGACCCGCTCCTGGACAGTACAGGTCAGACACTGCTCTCCCTGCATTCTGCTCCTTGGTAGTTTTAGGTGAGGCGTTTAGTTATTACTAATCCACACAACACCGGGCTTGTTTTACAATCAGATATGCATCTGTTAGCCATTATTTGACTGTTCTCTGGATATTCGTTTATTGGATTTCACATGATATTTATAGCACAGACTTACTGTCGATGCTAGAAGCACCCATTGCGGATTCACTTCCAACCCCATACATAAGAGATCTAAGTCAGCGTGGTCCAAGTTTAGTCCTCAAGGGCCATTAACAGTTCAGGTTTTTAGGGCAGTATATAACTAAGCAAGATGTTTAAATGATAATTAGAGCATGGTTTATTATTAGTTAATTACATGTTAGAGAAGTCTTGGCATCTTAGTGACCCTTGAGGACTAAGGTTGGGCCAGTTTGATCTAAGTAATGAAGGTAAGACGCTGGGAAATATTTAATTAAAGCAGATATGTGTAGTTGAGATAGCGCAGCTGCAGTAATACAAGTTGAAAAAAAGGTAATGACCCATTCTTCTCTTCTACCCCAGGAGGAGGTCAAAGTGTCTGACTTCCATTCATAAGGTCGGAAGGACTTTATTATCCCATGTAGCAGCACAGAGACCTTAAACTGCCTCTGGCAATGTGCTCTCATGGTACCGTTTGTTTGCAAAAAGGAAGAGACAACACGTGCATTGTTTACAGACACGTGGAACATCAATAATCTACTTGGCAGCGAGTAGCAAGCACTAAAGCGTACTTGTAATTACAAATCGGTACATGAGCAGCACTGAAATACATTGCAAGTTGGTCTAGTTAATTAACTTGTTTTTCACTTTAGGCTTGAAGCACATAACATATTAATCATGCGATCTAACAAATACATGATCTTAACCTGAATTGATAGACTTGGTCACTACTGATGAGATTAAACATTATAGCACATATGATATACATATAATTACCTGCTACTCTTAACACCCTTTGTTGTGGCTCCTATGGTCCATAACAACAACTAACACAGCAATATCAACTGTTCATCCACTGACCTGCTGACAGTTGCTTATAAGTAAGTGTTTAGATACCTCATGCAAAGCCAACGCCTGATCTGCATTCTATTCAAGTAAAGAAACAAATTCTAAACATGCACTGATAAGATCATTTAAGGCAGCAAATTCAGTCACCATACAGCTTACCGTTTCAAGATCATTCTCAAAGACTTCCCTGGCCTCCTCCTTGCTGCACTGCTCCTCTACGCACTCCCTCTCCAGGTGGCCCTGCTTGGTCTCCTCGAAGATATGGTTAGCTCTCCTCTGCCTCTGGCGCAGGAACTGTGCAGCATCCCTGGCAGGCAGCAAGACTGCTGTATCCCCCACAAACCAAAAGATAAAACACCCTGAGCTGGGTGCATGTGGAATGACATTGGAACTTATTGGCTATATGGCATATTGAAGTGTGATATATATATATATATATATTTAAGTTATAGTGGGTGAAAAAGGCAACAAAAAACCTTTACCGTTTGCATATAGCCAATATATGGAGATTATATCACTGTAATATTGATAACTCAACCTCTCTCCAAACATTTTACCCATGGCACTGTGTATATACAGCACATTCATACAGTATATTCCTGCTGCGTGGCTACAGTAGATGTAACCCACCACCTCGCAGGGATTCTCATCTCCTTAAAATTTACTTTATTGGTGGTTCCCTTTGTCCTACAGTATTTGGTAGGTGAAACTGAAGAGTGATAGCATGGTGTACCATTACTTTTTATATGTTTATATGGGGGGGTGGGGGTTACACACCAGGGGGGGCATACTTCTTTTATTATTTACAAACTAACAGTTTCACTTTCATTGTAAAGAAAATGAAGTCTTTTGGTCAAGGCTTTTAGAACATACATATTTCACACACCTTTCAAAAATGAATGTGTTCCTACACTGTATGTAAAGGATTTAGGAATTTCTTGAAATCAGACACATTGGACCAGTGTAAACTTGGTTGCCACTATATCAATGGGAAATTATAAATAACACTATATATTATGGAACTTACCATTTTGTTTAAAGCATCTTACTCACAATCATATCTACCAGACCTTTTTTTAAATTTTATTCTTCTTATCTGATTTCCCCTCATTTACAAGTGTTAAATGCTAAAACAAAGTGGAAGAGGAGGGAGGGGGCTGGGTGAAGCAATCATGGAGACTGTTTGCTGACAATGCAGTTCTCACCCTAAACATTTGCATGACAACGCACATGCAGCTGAGGACGTCTCGTTTGTGCCCTGCATTAACCCTTTAGCGAGCAATGCTGTGCAAGCTCCACCAGCAACACCAAGTGTTTGTCTACCCTTTAGAGACACTAAACAGGGGGACCCCTGCTGCACCATGCAACCTCATTGTGCATCCATGGATCGTGCAATCTTTGCATATGCAAACGACATACATGCACAGATAAAACCCCAGCTGCACATGGATTGCCCCCTTCTCCCTGCCTCGGTCATTGTGCATATGAGGAGGGGGGGGGGTGCCTGTGTACTCACTGCCATGCGAGGGCTCAGCAGCCAGCAGGGTGAGCAGCAGCGCGGCTGTCAGGGCGGAGGAGCTCGGCATCTTGTCTGCAGGAGCCCGGCAGGAGTGGACTATTCTTCCTTCTCTAGAGACTGAGATCCGGAGCCCAGATCCCCTCCAGCAGCAGCAGCAGCAGCTCCTGTGTGTGTGAGAGAGAGAGAAACACTCACAGCCAGCAGCAGGCACAGCGGGGGAGTCCGTGTCTGTGCTTCCTTCCCACCCAATGGGTTGATAAAAAGTTTGCATGCAGCATATACAGACACACCTATGAGCCTGACTTGAGAAGAGGTGAAGAAGAAGCGTTCACGTTTCCCAGGCGTGCAAGGAATAACCTGACACCTCACTGTGGCGAAGACAGACCCGCCGACTGCTGTCATTGTACATGTCTGTGCATACTCTGTGTGGTCTACTACTGCACTCTTATTGCATTGTAAATCTTTGCCCATTGCTTGTGCTCTTCTATGTGAAATGATTACCGTGTGTGATATCTAGTTAACATCTGAGGGATGTTATCGCCTTAAATGTAATTGTTAAATTGCTATCTGTCCTTTTTATTTGCAACCAACAGAGATTGGGTGCCATATAAAGGTTTAAAGTAAACCCACATAAAATATGCATCTTAGTTTACTATGCCTGTTCACAACTTTTCCTATAAAATAATAATAGTAAGTGAATGCCGTATGTACTAACCCTTGAAATCTACATTAGGTCACTGCAGATGACAGAGGGGAATCCGGTGGGTGAGGATCCAGTAGCAGCACTGGCGCTGAACGTGCCTGATCTGTAGCTCAAATTCAGATTTAGGTACAGTACTTGATTTAAAGAGCAGACAACTGATCACAACCAAAGCAGCACATAAAGCAATGTGCAGAGGGATCTGTGTGTGCGTGTGACTCCTCCCCTGCGTGTGTCTGTTTGTTTACAACACAGAGGAAGAAAGAAACTCTAAAAATGCTCTATAATATCATGGCACCACCTGCTGACAATACCAAACTGCAGTGACCTGATTCCACAGTGACTAAATAAACCATACAACGGTGTCACATGCGTAGCCTACAAAACCTCATACAACCAAGCACAATATAATCTGTGATTCTATGACAAGGTTTTCCAAGGAATGGACTTTTTCTATATGGTTACTAAGTAGACAAAGCATGCTTTGCAAACTGTTATCATTTATTTACAAGGCACCAAGTTTATTCTGCAAATCAGTATAATGAGCTAGGTACCAACATATTACTGCATTAATTCTCAGTAGAACATTAGTTGCTAGGCCTTTAAAAAAATGTAAAAAAAAATAATTGTGCCTGACTTTCACTGGAGAATAATAAAAGGAGGATGCAAATCTCTATGGTACCATTGGGTGCCTCACACTTTGACCTCTTAACAAAACAAAGACCATATTTACCCCGACTGGATGCATCAGGGAGATGCTGCTGCTGCTGCTGCTGCTGCTGCTGCTGCTGCTGTCTGAGTTTGGAAGAATGTTCCTGAACATTAACACTGATCTTGGCCTCCTCACTGTATCACAAGAAAAAGTTTGTGAACCCCTTAGGATTTTCACATATTTCAAACCTAACATGTTATGAGATCTTAATCTAAGTCCTAATAATAAAGATAACCTGATCAAACAAATGACACAAAACCATGATCCTTTTTCAACATTTATTTATCCACAAATGATTCAACATTCAATGTTCATGTGTGAAAAGGTATGTGAACCTTTAGGCCTCGGGCATGGTGGCTAGGGCCGCGCTGATCAGCGCTCCTGCTCTGCCTTGTCTGCTCAAAATAGTGCATTTTTTCTGTCCTGGCAGGCGAGGCAGTGAGCGCTCGGGGCGGGGCGGAGGCAGAGTGGACGCATGTCAGGAGCGGGAGGCGGGGCTAGTGCCTCGCTACCATTGGTTGTGAGCGGTCACGTGATCGCTCCTCCGCTTCCCCGAGCGGCAAATTTCAAACTTCCCTGTCTGCTCAAATTTTCTCAGCCTCCGCACGCATCAGCACGCATGCGGAAGCGGCTGCTAAAGCCGCGCTGATGACAGAGGCAGGGGGTTAGTGCATCTGTTCAGCACGGCTCAGCCCGCCTCAGCGAGGCTGAACCTACTATGTCCCAGGCCTTAGATTCAGTTCCTGGTGGCGCCCCCTTGAGCAGCAATTACTTCAATTAAGCATTTCCTGTAAATGCTGGTCAGTCACTCACATTTTTGAGCAAACAGACCCTACCGCTTCAACTCAGTGACATTTGAGGGCTTAGGTCGGGGTGTCGCTATGTCCGCGCGCTTGCGTGCGCACGCACTTCAAGGACTCTCACCTGATTGCCTATGGTATTTCCTCAAGTGCGCGCGGCGACATTTTGCCGCCACGTAAGAAATTTAATTTTCGTGCGGCAGTAGCGTGACGTCAAGCCCCAAAGTTCTCCTCACTAGAATATTTATAAACTGTAACCCACAACAGTTTCTGGATGACCTTACCAACTGCCCTTGGTACAGAATCAATTTAATTCCCGACCCTGATCTGCGCTCGACAATTTCCAATCCGAGTTCTCAAAACTCTGTGATACCCATGCTCCACTATGCAGAATCAGAGTACAGGGGGCCCACCTCCCGTGGGTTACTCCATTTCAGGGATGCCTTGTGGAAAAGCTACAAAGTAACTGGCACTACCAAGGATCTCAATCACTACAGATGCCTGCGGAACATGTGCACAAGGCAAACAAGGCACGCAAAAGCACAATATTACTCTGACAATCTCCACCAGAAAACATCAAACCCAGCTAACTTCTGGAAGGTTATCAGCAATATATTCCAGCCTTCTAGCCATCAACAACCAAGTAATATCACTAAGGAGGATATTACTCTGACAAACCCCACTGACATTGCAAATGCAATGATTACTTTGTGGGGTGTGCTACTAACTTATTAGCGAAGCGTAACCCAAACCACAAACATGAACCTCACTCTGTGAGAACCCCTATAGCCCCAACCTCTCCCAACACTGCTCACAATTTTCGATTTGTCCCAGTATCCAAAGATGAGATTACACAAGTGCTCCACAAATTTAAATTAAGAAGCCAATGTGGACCTTACTTATTACAATCTAAGTTCCTAAGACTTGGTGCCCCAGACATTGCCAAACCAATTGCTTCCATAGTCAACTCTATTCTGTCTTCAGGCTATATCCCTAAGAACTGGAAAACTACTAGAGTTGTCCCAATCTTCAAAAGTGGGGACAAAAACACTGTCTCAAACTACAGGCCAATCTCTCTTCTCGGAAACAAAAAAAGAACAGCGCAAAAAAAACATTGTGTAGTATAATCAAATAATTATTTATAGTGTAGGGGTGAGTATTGCACGTACATCAACAAAAAGGGTTAATAGCATGACATGTTGGGGACATGTTACCACTCAGCAGGCACAGCAGGATACAGACACCGGTTACTGGACGTCCACCCTCAGAATGCTGGTATACGATAAACAGCTCAGCGTTGGGGAACCTTCCCGCGCCGTCACGGAGCCCTCAGCAGTTGTTCCTTAAGGGTTGATCGCCACGCTTCTTCCGGGTTGATCTACGCCGGCATGTGACGTCATCCGGCAGCGTCTCTAAGTCGGTCGCGTCTTTAGTGCGTCACTGCTTCACACTAGGCAGTCCAGCGGCACACAAAGTCCCAAACAAGTCCCGCAGCAGAACAAATGTTCAAATTAAGAACCGCAATGGGGATAAGAGTAAAAGAATAAAGGAACGCGCCCTCTCCTACGCGTTTCGTACTTCCGTACTTCGTCAGGGAATGATGGAGGAGGTTCCGAGGGCGGTTCTTATACGCTCAGCATTGCTGGTATTGGCCGAGCTAATTACATTCAACTCCCCCCACCTGGAGAGACACTCAATCATCCCGTGGGGGCGCTCGGTCAGCAGAGACATTTTAATAAATTAACATACATGGGATAAAACACACTTATATTAATAATAAACTTTAATAACATATATTAATGCAGGCAAACTCTAAAA
This sequence comes from Ascaphus truei, assembly GCF_040206685.1. Taxonomy (NCBI): domain Eukaryota; kingdom Metazoa; phylum Chordata; class Amphibia; order Anura; family Ascaphidae; genus Ascaphus; species Ascaphus truei. The sequence continues at coordinate 242,254,623 of NC_134485.1, read as the reverse complement.
AATAAAGAGATAAGAATTAATCACATCATAAAATCAAACTTAAAACGATGTAAAGTGCTATCTCCCAATTTAAAAAAATATATATATATGATGAACCATAGATTTAAATATGACTTCTAGCAAGTATATATAGCTTCATATGAAAATCTATATGGTATTGAAATGGTCTAGGAATAGATCTTGGGGGATGGACCATAGATTTAAATATGACTTCTAGCAAGTATATATAGCTTCATATGAAAATCTATATGGTATTGAAATGGTCTAGGAATAGATCTTGGGGGATGGACATTGGTTATAGTAATTCGGAGAGAAAGAGTACCTTAATAAAACTTGGAATATTATTAATTCAATATAAAAATACATAATTGAATATATATATATAAAAAAATATATAAAACTGAAATCACTGGTATTAGATGTTGATTAAAAAAGAGACCATACATCAATCTCCTCATTAAGACCTGATGGAGACAGAGTCTGGAGTTTATATATCCACAGACTTTCTTGTTTTGATAATTTTTTGTCTCTGTCATTATCAAAACAAAGTCTGTGGATCTATAAACTCCAGACTCTGTCTCCATCAGGTCTTAATGAGGAGATTGATGTATGGTCTCTTGGTTCATCATATATATATTTTTTTTTAAATTGGGAGATAGCACTTTACATCGTTTTAAGTTTGATTTTATGATGTGATTAATTCTTATCTCTTTATTTTTTAGAGTTTGTCTGCATTAATATATGTTATTAAAGTTTATTATTAATATAAGTGTGTTTTATCCCATGTATGTTAATTCCTAGACCATTTCAATACCAAATAGATTTTCATATGAAGCTATATATACTTGCTAGAAGTCATATTTAAATCTATGGTTCATCATATATATATATATTTTTTTAAATTGGGAGATAGCACTTTACATCGTTTTAAGTTTGATTTTATGATGTGATTAATTCTTATCTCTTTATTTTTTAGAGTTTGCCTGCATTAATATATGTTATTAAAGTTTATTATTAATATAAGTGTGTTTTATCCCATGTATGTTAATTTATTAAAATGTCTCTGCTGACCGAGCGCCCCCACGGGATGATTGAGTGTCTCTCCAGGTGGGGGGAGTTGAATGTAATTAGCTCGGCCAATACCAGCAATGCTGAGCGTATAAGAACCGCCCTCGGAACCTCCTCCATCATTCCCTGACGAAGTACGGAAGTACGAAACGCGTAGGAGAGGGCGCGTTCCTTTATTCTTTTACTCTTATCCCCATTGCGGTTCTTAATTTGAACATTTGTTCTGCTGTTTGGGACTTTGTGTGCCGCTGGACTGCCTAGTGTGAAGCAGTGACGCACTAAAGACGCGACCGACTTAGAGACGCTGCCGGATGACGTCACATGCCGGCGTGGATCAACCCGGAAGAAGCGTGGTGATCAACCCTTAAGGAACAACTGCTGAGGGCTCCGTGACGGCGCGGGAAGGTTCCCCAACGCTGAGCTGTTTATCGGATACCAGCATTCTGAGGGTGGACGTCCAGTAACCGGTGTCTGTATCCTGCTGTGCCTGCTGAGTGGTAACATGTCCCCAACATGTCATGCTATTAACCCTTTTTATTGATGTACGTGCAATACTCACCCCTACACTATAAATAATTATTTGATTATACTACACAATGGTTTTTTTGCGCTGTTCTTTTTTTTGTTTCCATGTAGCTTGGTGTCTGAGCCATTCCCACCAGCAGCACAAAACCTCACCCATTAAGGTTGTATTGTATATTTTATACATTATATCTTATTTTTAAGTCACTTATTTTATCACAAACCACTTATGAGCGCAAGTCCTGTTTTTGTTTTCACTCAATCTCTCTTCTCCCAATACTATCCAAAGTCATGGGAAAATGTGTTCACTCCCAATTAAGCGATTACTATACCAGTACCAAGACACATTTCCCTAGCCAATCACAATCTGGTTCTTGCCCCAAACACTCCACGGTAACTACTGTGCTAAAAGTTTGCAATGAAATCCAGTGTGGACTGGAACAGGGACAACTCACTGGTGCAATATTCCTAGATTTTGCAAAGGCTTTTGATACTGTTGATCATGTTATCTTGCTTAACAAACTCCAGTGCTCTGGTATAGGGAAGTGTGCTTTAAACTGGTTTCATTCCTACCTATTAGGTAGATCCCAACATGTGTCCATCTCAGGCTCTAACTCCAACCCCTTGGATATCACCTGTTGTGTCCCGCAAGGCTCTGTTCTGGGGCCCCTACTCTTCTCTGTGTTCATCAATGATCTTCCCACAGCTTGTAAGGGAGCCTCAATACACATGTATGCAGATGACACAATCTTATATGCACACAGCCCCAGCCTCTCCGACCTTGAACACATACTTCAATCTGACTTTTTGAAACTTGAAAATTGGATTTCCCAAAAAAATTGTAACAATGGTATTTGGGGCCAAGGCTAAATTTCTAAGGCTTCCAATTACTGAGCTCCAGATCAGAACCAATGCTAAAACCACCCTAACTCCTGTTACTAGTTTTAAATACTTGGGTATATGGTTTGACTCCCATTTAACATTCGGGATGCACATTGATACCCTGACATCCAAAACCTATGCCAAACTAGTTGTACTTTACAGGAACAAATCCTCCCTATGCCTGCTGGTCAGAAAGGGAATTAGACAGATATAGCCCACCTATACAAGCAATCTATGTCTCACCAGTGCAGTGTATGTGCGCACATTATATAATAAAAGCACCTTACTTATATCTGCACTGGGTGGTTCCCTGTGTACCCCCTGACCTTATAAGGTTACCTGAGGTCACGTCTGCTATAGTGGCTGCACTGACAGCCCAATACTCTCACATAGCTATCCGGTGGATTCAGATCAGTTTGATTCCTCTCACCTACTCTCTGGTTGTACTGTGGCACACATGACATACTAGAAATAAAGTACCACAGACACCCACATCAGACTCTGTGAATCAAGTTTTATTATTCATTTATTGAATGGTACATCAGCACGTCTGAATATTGATCTACAGTATATATTATTGATTTATCCATCTCGCTCACAAGCATGAGGATTCCATTTTCTATCTATAAAGCAAACAGACCCTATCCAGGGACTGCTTTTCAGTGGAGTTTAAATACTTATTTATATATCCACTACTTACCGTATGATCCTGAGCTCACTAGATCCAGCATACCTTCAGTTTGTCATTTTTAACACCCATTATTTTAGCATGTTGTATGAATAAAGATTACATGTTAACTACTACACTTAACATCAGAGCGTGAGCTTGAGTGCTTCACTTGGGTCACTTCTCTTCTACATTTATCCTTGTTATATACCCAAGAGCACCGCTTGCAACAATAGTTTTGGCAGTAGCGGGGGCTCATCATCTATTTTCTTTCAGACAGCGTATCGTACAGCAGATGCTAATGCTAATTATCGACTATGGGGACATAGTATACGGCTCGGCACCCCAAACCCACCTTAGCAAACTTGACACCCACACAGATACCCAGCAAGCTCTCAGAAACCCCCCAAATTTACCACAACATATATATATGTGTGTATAAGTGTCAAAAGGAGTGTTACTGGGCGTGGCTAATTGTATAAAACAAGAAACAAAGAAGTCCAGAGCAACATCCAATGTGACAGAAATACACAGTGAAATACCTATATATCTCTTGAAAAAGAGAGCTTGCTGGGTATCTGTGTGTTTGTTAACTTTGTCCAGCTGGTCTCAGCTGTTTTGGAGGTTAGTGGCTCCTCCCAATCAGGGTTTAAAGCTCACCCCTCCCCACTGTCCAGGTAAGCAAGTTTTCTTTTCATGCAGCTGGTTGCGACTGGTTCAATGCCAGGCCCATCCTTCCTCTAATTATAGAGGTAAATAAGGATTTTAACCAGTTAGTGTTAGGACCTGCGATATTATGGTCATGCCTTGAAAGTGGCTCGCAGGCTTATACGCTTTGGCCAAAGGGTTAACTAAATGACCCTTTTTTCAAGAGATATATAGGTATTTCACTGTGTATTTTTGTCAGTTCCACCAAACTTCCACAGCGTTCCTAGGATACATCATTTCCAACACAGGTATCACCATGGATCCTGCTAAGGTAAAGGTGGTTCTAGATTGGCCTCGTCCCACTACCCTCAAAGCCATGCAGCGTTTCCTGGGGTTTGCAAACTACTACTAGGTTCATTCAAAATGTCTCCTCTGCAGTAGCTCCCATCAAAGCTTTAACTAAGAAAGGTGCGGATCCGGCTTCATGATCGCCGGCAGCTACCCAAGCTTTCGATCACCTAAAAACTGCCTTAATTTCTACACCTATCATCATAATCGGGATCCCAAGCTACAGTTCACCTTAGAGGTAGATGCGTCAGACGTCGGGGCTGCTGCTATTCTCTCCCAGAGAAGGAAACCTCAAGGCAGACTCCACCTTTGTGCCTTTTTCTCTACAACATTTTCTCCAGCCTAACAAAATTATGACGTGGGTAACCGAGAACTCCTAGCAATCAAGTTAGCCCTGGAGGAATGGATACATCTGTTGGAAGGCACAGAGAACCGATCACTATTCTCACCTACCACAAGAACTTGCTCTTTATCGAGGGCGCTCGACACTTAGGGGCTCGTCAAGCCCGGTGGTCGCTTTTCTTTTCCCATTTCAATTTTATTATCTCTCTTCTTCCGGCTTCTAAAAATGTCAAAGCTGATGCTCTTTCCTGTCAGATCCTGACAAAAATGAGGATCAGCAGGAACCTATTCTTCCCTACAAATATATACTTTCCGCAAACACTTTTGATACCTTGAGAGACATTGTAAAAAAACGGTCTCTCAGTTCCTGATGGACGATTGTTTACCTCACCACCTCATTGGAAGAAGGTCCTTGAATGGGGTCACTCTTCTAAGTCTTCAGGACATCCAGAAGGACTACCGACCTTGTGGAACGGACCTTTTGGGGGCACGGCATGCAAAAGGACATCAAATAATTGGTTGCTGCATGTTATACGTGCTCGGAATAAGACTGCCCGGGATAAACCATTAGGACTCCTTCAACTGCTTCCCATCCCGAACCGTCCATGACACACTTGTCCATGGACTTCAAAGTCGAACTGCAGGTATCTAAAGGGATGAACCCCATCTTAGTTGTGGTAGACGGTTTTTCCAAGCAGTCTCACATTATTCCGTTAAAAGGTCTAACCAACTCTCCCAAATTGGCAGACATCTTTATCATGTGTCCCTGCTGAAACCAGCTGTTCGGGATCCTCGCTTTCCCGATTCCTCCTCGTTTACGGCTCCTGTTCTCGTACACGGCCAACAAGAGTATGAGGTCCAGTCTATCTTAGACTCCAGGATTTCAAGGGGATCGGTTCAGTATCTGGTGCACTGGAAGGGTTTCGGACCCGAGGAATAATCTTGGGTCCCTCACCACCGTCTTCACGCTCCAAGGCTTGTTCGCATCTTCCATGCCAAGTGCCCTCACAAGCCGTTCCTGAGACGACCGGAGGTCGCTCCTGAAGAGGGGGGGGGGGGGTACTGTAAGGATCGTGAGTCTCGCTACCATCGGCATACTTCTTGCTTACCTCAGCCCACTATCGGGTGCTCCACTTCTCCCACCTCCTGCTTCGCGTCATCTGGGCCATCTACCAGCCGCCGGTGTATGGGCACGCGCGTCACGTGCGAGAATTAATGCAGACTCCTCTGGTCCTGCCTCCGGGTTGTGCCCGCATGGGGCATCATCGGCATGTCACGTACGCGCGGGATGCACGCTCTACACGCGCAGGTACTGCATCACCAATCCCCATCAGTAAACCTTCCCACACCTGTCACCTGCACCTCTTCAGCCAATCACAGTAGGCGCTCCTGACGCTCCCCCTCTCACCTTGTCTTCATTGGTCCCAGTATGCCTTATATGCTCAGCCGTTCCACTGGTTCATCGGCTGAGCATAAACCTTCCTACGTGCGAAGTGTTCACTGCTGTCTTGCCCCACAGTCTTGTCGTGCTTCCTGATCTTTGCTCCTGACCTTAGCTATTCCTCTGGAATCTGCTCTTCTGTTCTCCTGACCTCGGCTACCTACGACGATCCGCACCTCTCCATCCCAACCTTGGCAAAGTACCTCGATGATCCGCCTCTCTCCAATCCAGACCACTGCTAAGTACCTCCTATGATCTGCTACTCTCCAATACCGACCTCAGCAAGTATTATTGACCTTCCAGACCTCTCCTACCCTGACCCGCTACCTCGACCAATCTACACTCCAGATGAGCCCACGCGGCTGTGAGTTGGTGTAATATCTAATCCTCACCTCGGCCTCGCGGTCACGCCTTGTTTGTGGTGAGCACTCCGTTACAGGTCGTACTTCTCAGATTAAATCAATTAATGCTTGACAAAGATACCATTTTAGCCACCTGGGATGTGGAAACGCTTTACGCAAGCATTCACCGAAAGGATGGTTTATTGGCAGCACGATACTTTTTATCGATGAGTAATTTGAATGAGGACTTGATTTTTTTTTCTCATGGATCATCTTGATTTTGTATTAACACATAATTACTTTGTATTCAAAAATACATCTTATTGACAGAAACGGGGTACGGTGTGCGCCCTCCTAATTAACCCAGCTAAGACTGAAGTTCTCTACTTTCCTGCTTCTTCCTCTCTCCCATCTCCCCAATCCCCACTATCTCCACTCTTCCCCTCACCATCTCCCCCACCGCTTCTGCTCGCAACCTTGGCGTCACCTTTGATCTTTCCCTCCTTTTTGCTCAACATATCACCTCCATTACTTCCACCTGTCACTACCACCTATACAATATAAGAAAAATGTGTCCACTCATTTCTCTCTCCTCGGCCAAACCTCATCCACTCCCTCATTTTCACCCGTCTCGACAACTGTAACTCTCTTCTCCTCGGTCTCCCCCTCTACTCCTCCATACCCATCCAACAAACCCAAAATGCTGCAGCCTGTACACTCCTCAATTTCTCCCCCTCTGCCTGCGCCACCCCTCTCCTCTTCCAACTCCACTGCTACATATCCAACAACATTCCCTCTTCAAATTTTTCACACAGGTCTACAAATCTCTCCATGGTTTTGCGCCTCCTTACCTTTCAGCACTCATCTCTCGCTACACCCCTTCCTGTCCTCTTCAATCCCTGACTGCCACAACCCTCACTCCTCCCCCAGCCCTCTGTGCCGCCTCTCAATTCCGATCATTTGCCTTACCCGCCCCCCTCCACTGGAACAAGCTCCCCCATGACATCCATCTACCCCTTCTGTGACTAGATAGGGATTCCACAAGGTAAAAAATTGGTGCACAGCCAAAATAAGCAAAAGCTGGACTATGTGACCATAGAAAAAAGTTTATTGATTAAAAAAACGTAACGCTAGTGTCCTGGCGGATCCTCTAACACGTTTCACGCAAAAGGCAACTCAAAACTCATCTATTTTCCATCACATTCCATGATCTCCCATTAACCTCCTTTCCAATCCCCTTCATCACCCCACCCTTCCCAACGCCCATGATCTCCCTACCCTCACCCTTCCTAAAGCCTCTCCAAAACCCTGCAAAGTCTCCCACCTCACAGATCCAATTGACACCACTGTTCCCACTGTCAGACCCATCACCATGCCACCGACCAGATAAAATCCAGAGACCTTAACCCAAGCCTGGTCCACCAAATAAGCAAGCTCTTAAATGCTCCCAATCCACAGCCCGCTCCATAATGTTTCCTCCCCTGCCCACCAACCAAACATGTTTTACTAACTAATGTATAGTGCTCTGGATAAGGGCGCTTTATAAATGTTGTTATAAATAAATGACAACCTATTCCTGGGGAGATGGGAGAGAGAAATTATGTTCTTGGATGTTGCTCATGTTCTTTTTGTGAGGACTCTGGGGGTTCCCCGCCGTCCTCTGCGTTCTCGCGCTCCTGCGGGATTTTCCTCCTCTCATGCGGCTGCCATATGTCCCGGCCGCGCGCCTGAACAGCGCGCGCCGGGTGAAGAAAATTTATTCACTGCTCTAGCAGTGAAAACCTGCTCCCAGCACACTAACAGGACCTCCTGCCAAAACAAGAGTCCTCACCTGCCTGCCAATCAAGTGGACCTATCCTGGATGGCTCCACGCACTCCTCCGGGCCTGCCTCCACCTCTGATTGGTCAGCCACACTTTATAATGCCTGTCCTTTCTCTCAATCATTGCTCGACATAGTTTCCACTTGGATTACTACTCTGGCATTCTCTCTCTCTCATTCACTCAGGTTACGACTTGGCTTGGCGGACGTCTTTCTCTGGCTCTCAACCCCCGCTTGGACAAACGACCTTCCGGAATTCTCCAATCCCTGACCTAGGCTAACGGCAACGATGACGGCACTTCTTCACCGGTACCGGCAAGTATTGCTAGCTAACATCACCTGGCCTGGCAATGCCGCAATCACCACACTCCGGACACGCTCCTTTGCTGCGGGTGCGTGCCCTTATACGTTCCTCACCTCAGTAGAAGGGCCGGGTCTGGTCTGCGGGCAGTACCGGCGTAACATTATGTCGAGCCCACAAGACGCAGACCAGACTGATGTGGACTCTATGATGACGGCCATGTATCAACAAATCCAGGCCTTAACGGATCAAGTGGTTCTCCTCTCCCAACAGGTACAGGACCTATCTCTACAGGCACCACATGCGTCTGCGCCTCCGGCGCAGTCCGATTCTACTTCCACTTTGTCCTCAGCTCCGAAGATTCCGGCTCCGAAGCCCTACGCAGGGGATCCCCACGCTTGCCGCGGCTTTCTCAATCAGTGTGAGATCCAGTTCGAGATGGCTCCGCAGCTGTATTCTACTGGCCGGAAAAAGGTAGCCTATGTATACTGTCTGCTCACAGGTAACGCACTGGCATGGGCTTCTCCGATCTGGGAACTGCGACCTGATATTACCCGAGATTACGCAGCCTTCAGGTGAGACTTTCGACAGGTCTTCGATGCCCCCGCACGACAAGAAACTGCTTCTGATTCCCTGCTGCACCTTACACAGGGACGTCGGCCTGTGGCCCAATACGCCTTGGAATTCAGGAGCATAGCAGCTGAGACTCGTTGGGGTCAGGAGGCCTTAGTCTCCGTCTTCTGGAATGGCCTATCGGATTCCCTGAAGGATGAACTTGCTTCTTAACCAAGGCCAGAACTGCTGGAGGATCTCATCACCCTGGCCAATCTTATGGACCAGCGTCTTCAGGTACGCTGCGCTCAGCGTCAGCAATCCCGGTCTACGCCTTTCCGTACTTCCTTCTCCAGGTTTTCTACTACCTCGAGACCCGTCCTCTCTCCGCTGCCTGCGCTGGAAGCCCCAGAGCCGATGCAACTCGGAGTCCAGCAACACCGGGCACCCTTACGACAATTTCGCTCAACCGGAGAGTCGTGCCATCATTGCAGATCTTCCCAACAGCGTACCCGCGACAATCCACCATCTTCGGGAAACGACAAAACCCAGTGAGTACGAAGGGGCGCTCCCTGGGTGCTAAATCTTCTGCCCCCCTACTCAGAAGGGAACGCCCCAAAAGATTGACCATTCCCGTCTCCCTTTCTGGTCCTACCTTCTGCACCTCCACAGCTGCATTTATTGATTCCGGCACAGGAGGGAACTTCATGGATCAGACCTTTTCTGAACAAAATCAGATTCCACTTTCCAAGAAGAACTCCCCCGTTGCCATGGTCGGGATTGATAATCGGCCTCTCACTCCGGCATATATCTCCTTGGAGACTGGACCTATCACCCTTTCTACTCATTCTCACAAAGAGACCCTGGGCTTTGACGTGATTCATGCCCCGGGTACACCAATCACGCTCGGCTTGCCCTGGTTACAGAAGCACAATCCGCTCATCGATTGGGTATCCCCTAACCCCATTGACTGGAGGTCAAGGTCAGAAGAATCTTCTTTGTCTGCCGAGCGACCATCCTTTCTATTAGCTAACACATCCAGTCCTCAGAGGGAGTTACCTTCCCCGTACGCAGAATTTCTGGACGTTTTTAGCAAGACACAGTCTGAGCTCCTACCCCCTCATCGTTCCTACGATTGTCCGATTGACCTGGTACCTGGATATACCTTGCCAAAGGCCAAATCTTACCCTCTCTCGTTGCCCGAGACAGAAGCCATGGACGAATATATTCGTGAGAACCTCAAGCGGGGCTTTATACGTCATTCCAACTCTCCTGCGGGGGCCGGATTCTTCTTCGTCAAGAAGAAGGATGGGACTCTCAGACCATGTATTGATTACCGAGGTCTGAACCATATTACGGTGAAGAATCGTTATCCACTCCCACTCATCTCCGAACTCTTCGACAGACTTCAGGGGGCTAACCTCTTTACCAAACTTGACCTTCGTGGGGCATACAACCTCATCCGCATCCGTGAGGGCGATGAATGGAAGACTGCCTTCAACACACGTAGCGGACACTACGAATACCTAGTGATGCCCTTCGGTTTGTGCAATGCACCAGCAGTTTTTCAGGACTTTATCAATGACATTTTTCGGGACGTCCTCAATCGCTTTGTCATTGTCTACCTGGATGACATTCTTATTTTCTCCCAAAACTTACAGGACCATATCATCCACACGAAGTTTGTGCTTTCACACCTCCGAGAGAACCGGTTGTTTGCTAAAATGGAGAAATGCATTTTTCACCAGTCTACCACTTCCTTTCTTGGGTATATCATCTCCAACAGAGGCTTGGCCATGGACCCAGAGAAACTGAAAGCCGTCGTGGATTGGCCGCAACCCAATTCCCTCAAATCTAGTCAACGATTTTTAGGTTTTTCCAACTATTACCGGAAGTTTATCCGTAACTTTTCTACTATCATCGCTCCTATCACGGCACTGACCCAAAAAGGTGCAGATCCTTCATCTTGGTCTCCGGAGGCAGTCACGGCTTTCAAAACGCTGAAACAAGCCTTTGTCTCTGCTCCCATCCTTCGACATCCGAACACTCATTTCCCATTCACTCTAGAGGTTGATGCTTCGGACTGTGGGGCGGGTGCGCGTCTGTCTCAGAAATTTTCTTCCCAGGATAAACTTCACCCTTGCGGGTTTTTCTCCAAAAAGTTTTCTTCTGCAGAAAGAAATTATGACGTGGGCAATAGGGAACTTTTGGCCGTCAAGTTGGCTCTTCAAGAATGGAGGCATCTTCTGGAGGGGTCTAAAGAGCCATTCACTATTCTCACGGACCATAAAAACTTATTGTACATTGAGAATGCCCGTCGTTTAGGTCCTCGCCAAGCCCGCTGGTCGTTATTTTTTTCCAGATTTAATTTTGTTCTCTCATATATTCCCGGCACTAAGAACGTCAAGGCGGATGCCCTCTCCAGGCACCACTCCTCTGAAGAGAGACCGGAAAAGACCACCGAGTCCATCCTTCCTAAACAAAAAATCTTAGCGGCTGCGGCGTTCAAGAATCTTGAGAAAATCATCAAATCACAAAAACATCTTCCGACCGGTCTTGAGGTTCCAAAAGACTCTTTGTACGTAGAACCCAAATTCGTTCCTGAAATACTGGACTGGGGACATGCCGCCCGTTCGGCAGGGCATCCAGGTTTCAAGAAGACGTTGGATCTCATCCATCGCACTTTCTGGTGGCCCAATATGGTTAAAGCCATTCTTGAATTTACACGGTCCTGTCCGGTATGTGCGCGTAACAAGATTCCTCGTCAGAAACCTCCGGGTCTTCTCTTACCCTTACCTATTCCGGAGCGTCCCTGGTCCCACATATCGATGGATTTTATTGTGGAGTTGCCTAGGTCGAATGGCATGAACACCATTCTTGTGGTAGTGGACCGGTTTTCCAAGATGTCACATTTTATCCCTCTCAAAGGATTACCCTCCTCACCCACCCTAGCGGATATTTTCTCCAAAGAGATTTTCCATATTCATGGGATTCCCACTTCCATCGTATCTGATCGGGGCTCCCAATTCGTCTCCAAATTCTGGAGGAATTTCACCAAGAGACTGGGCATCTCATCTTCCTTTTCTTCTGGATATCACCCTCAATCTAACGGACAGACCAAGAGGGTTAATCAATCCCTCGAGAAATACTTAAGGTGCTTCGTCTCTAACTCTCAGGATGACTGGGCAGAATTACTTATCTGGGCTGAGTATGCCTTTAATTCTTCCAGGAATGAGTCTACCCGTGAGACCCCCTTCTTTATCAACTACGGATTCCATCCGGCTCGCCTACCTATTTCTAAAGACTCCTCTGGAGTACCAGCCGTGGACGAGCATATTGCCCTCCTACAAGACTCTTGGTCCAGAATCCAATCTGCGTTACAAAAAGCATTCTTGACATCTAAAACCCAGGCTGATCGTCACCGTCATCCGGCACCCAACTACAAACCCGGGGATAAGGTTTGGCTATCATCCAAGAACATCCATCTCAAAACTCCTTCCCTCAAATTGGCTCCTAGGTTTCTGGGTCCCTTTTCCATCATGGAGCAGGTGAATCCGGTTTCCTTCCGACTCCAACTTCCTCAAAGCATGAGAATTCTGAATGTCTTTCACACCTCGCTTCTCAAGCCATTCATCTCCAGTAGCCTCTTTCCGGACCACACTTCTAAACCAGATCCTGTGATGGTACAGGGTAACGAAGAGTACGAGATACAGGCTTTACTGGATTCCCGTCTTTCGTGAGGTAAAGTCCACTTCTTGGTCCACTGGAAAGGTTTTGGACCCGAAGAGAGGTCATGGGTACCCCTGAAAGATATTCATGCTTCCGGACTTCTCAAACGCTTCCGAAAGAAGTTTCCATCAAAACCATGGAAGGATCGTCCTGAGGCCGATCCTGAGGGGGGGTACTGTGAGGACTCTGGGATCGCGACACCCGCGCCCTGGTCCCTCCTCACCTTCATTAACCCCCACTGCCGTGGCACGTGCCCCTCGCTGGTGTTACTTACCTCCGGCGGCTCTGGGGGTTCCCCGCCTTCCTCTGCGTTCTCGCGCTCCTGCGGGATCTTCCTCCTCTCATGCGGCTGCCATATGTCCCGGCCGCGCACCTGAACAGCGCGCGCCGGGTGAAAATAATTTATTCACTGCTCTAGCAGTGAAAACCCGCCCCCAGCACACTAATAGGACCTCCTGCCAAAACAAGAGTCCTCACCTGCCTGCCAATCAAGTGGACCTATCCTGGATGGCTCCACGCACTCCTCCGGGCCTGCCTCCACCTCTGATTGGTCAGCCACACTTTATAATGCCTGTCCTTTCTCTCACTCATTGCTCGACATAGTTTCCACTTGGATTACTACTCTGGCATTCTCTCTCTCTCTCATTCACTCAGGTTACGACTTGGCTTGGCGGACGTCTTTCTCTGGCTCTCAACCCCCGCTTGGACAAACGACCTTCTGGAATTCTCCAATCCCTGACCTAGGCTAACGGCAACGACGATGGCACTTCTTCACCGGTACCGGCAAGTATTGCTAGCTAACATCACCTGGCCTGGCAACGCCGCAATCACCACACTCCGGACACGCTCCTTTTGCTGCGGGTGCGTGCCTTTATACGTTCCCCACCTCAGTAGAAGGGACGGGTCTGGTCTGCGGGCAGTACCGGCGTAACAATTTTGTGGTTGAGGTTCATCGATGACATTTTGATATTATGGCATGGGTCATTACCCGCTTTTCATCTGTTCGTCAATAGCTTCAACCACAACCACCAAGCTGACTAGTGTAGCTAGCTTCACTGATGTTGATTTTGTGGACCTAAGAATCACCATTGATTCGAAGGGTAAAATTGAGAATGACATTCACAGAAAGGCGACTTCTACCAATGCAGTTTTACACGCAACTATTGCGCATCCCTTACACCAAATTAAAGGAGTCCCTGTAGGAGAATTCCTTACATTTAAGGGCAACTGTTCAACACCACGTCTTTGAGGCAAGGGTCCTAGAGATGAAATTAAGATTTCTGTTGAGAACCACCATGATTAAACAGCCTGGACCACAGTAGCACTAAAGAGAGAAACACATTACTGACACCTACCTGTAAAATTAAAACTAAACAAACTAACAAAGAATATGAGAACAATGCCATATTATTTTATAGGTTTATAGGTACATATAATCGCCAATGGTAAAGTTTAAAGTATATACTCCAAAAAGATTGGCATGTCCAAAAGACTGATACTGATTTAAAGGCCAAGCTAGGAAATAAAATCAACCTGGTCAGCAGACGGGCTCCAAATTCAATCTGAACCCCTTCAGTGTACATCTGCGTCGTCCCAAAAGGTTGCGTCGCCTGATTGGTCTACGTCGCCTGATGGAGTTACCGAAGAGCTGCTCCCCCTCTGCATAGAACCAGCATGCTAAGGGTCAACATTTTCTTGTACTATGTGGAATGTCAACTCCACCCATTGGAAGGTTAATGAGACAAGAAGACACAGGACTTTGAATCCACAGCTGCATTCAATCTGAACCCCTTCAGTGTACATCTGCATCACCCCAAAGGCAAACAGCCTTTGCTGCAGCTAAAGGGGTGAGCCATTTGCTGCAGTTCGCTGATGTTTAGGGATGTTAAAGTTCTCTATTTCAATCTGAAACTCTCCAGCCCTTTTATCCCCTGTAGTGGTGTTTGTGCAATATTGCACTCCGGTAAGTAGCTAGTACACTATCAAGTGTTAATAGGTCAAGCTGTGTGCCATCAGTTGGAGAGGAATGAAAGGGAAATGTCCTCCAATGTATTGATTGGGGTACAGATGTAAATATATATAAGTTCCTTACCTCTGTAGCCTGTCCTCCGATCTAGGCAAAAAGAGATCCTCTGTCGCTGTGTCCGTTCTGTTTCCGTGATCCACATGATCCTGGACTGGCAATTCAGATATATTCCACCACCAATATGTGGAAGTGATAGTGATTTTTACATTGAATACGCTTTATCCGAATGGGCTTAACACAGAATGGGATCTGTTTTCTAAGAATGTTCCAAAATGACGGTTCTTTATTGCATTTTTTATTATTATTTCATATATTTGTCAAAGAAAGCCAGTATACTCTCTGTATTAAATACTGAGTCTGAATTATGCTCCTTTTAAATAACTCCTACATATACTCAAGGAGAAGGTATACAGTAGACAGAGTTTTTGATAAATGGAGTTTATTACAATATAATGTTACCCTGAGATTTATTTTGCTGACCAAATACATTGCAGTGTATCTATTTCTAATTTTAATTAATTTCATCATGATAACTACTAACTTTTTGGATAGAAGTCATTCTGCTATTATAGGAGCATTAATATCTTCTGGACTATAAAAAAAATAAAAAAGAGTAATTAACATAATCATTGTTATAGTTAAATCTTAAATGATTTACAGATTATGATGTCCTTTAGGAATAGATGTATTTAGTAGACTCTGATTCAATTTGGGATACACCTATCCTTATGTTGCATATTGACAAGACATATTCACTGTGGAAAATAGTGTCTTTTTACAAACTAAGTATCCCCTGAGACTATACTATATATCTCGGGAGTTCACTCACAATGATACAATCTTGTGATTATATACATATATATATTCTATTACCTGACTAGACATTTCATATTTAGAGATTAGACCCACAAAATACCTACAGGAAGTCACGTGTTAGTGACGAAACTAGTTGGGACGAGGTGGTGACGTCAGTGCGTGACGGAGAGAGGAGGTGCCTTCTGCCTGTGTGGAGCCCTGCTATTCATGCTGCACACGCGGCTAGCAGCCGGAATCTCCATTGACTCCCAAAAGCAATAGCAATGTTAATGTATCTGCTCCACATCAATGAACCTTCTCACGACATGATAGGCAGCTGCTACTGTGTTACAGCTATATTCAATTCACTCTGATTGCCCATTTGGGTATATATTGCTCCAGCAGTAGGCAGCTTATCATCCCTTGAAGAAGTCACTCACGTGACAAAACGCATCGGACGCCGTGACGTAGTGATGCACTGACATCATCACGCCAGTTGAGAGCTGTCTCGAGGTCTGCCAGCTTATACATTACACGAGGCGGTTAAGCAGAGGATACATCCAAAACAGAGTTGAACGAGCAGAGTAAGGTGTTGTTACGCTTGTGCTCTTCTCACAAGCGCAGGGAAGAAAGGGAAGGGACCCGTTAGCGAGGTGGGGAGGCCGCAGGGGATACGAAGGGAGTAAGTTGCCGCGCAGCTGGGGATCGGCGCACGTAGTCACGTGACCACGCCGCGCGCATGAGAATGCGCGACGCATCCGGAGGTGTGGAGCCAAGCTCAGAGACACAACTGATCCAGCTGCATGTGCGCGCATGCTCTGACAGCAGAGCGGGAGTGTGCGCGTTCTCAGGCACCAACGCGGGGGGGTTGCGGGAAGCCAATGCTTCAGAACAGGAGTCTGGAAATGGAAACCAGGAACATGGAACATGGGCATGAGTCCAGAGCACAAGGTAACATCCAGAGAAGGATTACTTCTTGGAGAACGTCCAGGCTTCTTAAAGGCATAGTGACAGAAACAGCAAGGTGCAGCGAAACTAAACATAACATAAGGGTTCTTAGTCTAATCCATTGGCCAAGGAATTATAAGCCTGCTACCTCAAGGTGAACCCTACTAAGCAGGTACCTACACTACCCGACGGTAAACTAACCTTAGTAGTATATGAGTGACTGTCCCAGTCTTCCGGAATCCAAAGGAGAGTAAAGGTCCCAAGGATGTCCAGGCAGGAACAGTATGCGATGAGTACTAGCAGGCACCAGAGCAGGCAGCAAAAGACTAAATGCAAAGAGAAAGTCAAAGAGAGGCTTACTTCCTGTCAGGAGGAAGAGGGCAGGATTTGCCAGAAAGCAAGATGGCGTTGCTTGCTTCAGAATCCTTAAAGACACAGGATCTTGACTCACAGCTAGAGGGTGGCGATCAGAAGTAAACAGCTAAGGAAGGAACACGCAGCAGGGGGCGTCTTCCGCGCATCGTTACAGGTGTTCTGGTGACTGGTTGCTGTGATCGTGCTCCTGCGTTTGACACATGGAGTGCAAGAGCCTACATTTGGACACTTTCCCGCAGCACTGGACGGTGCACCATTTACCTGTGGATACCATCATTCCCCTTGTTGATGTAGAGGGGACGCTCTGATCATCTTCTATCCAGCCACAGATAAGTATCTGCTATCTACCATCTGTATACACAATACCATACTGTCTGGCTCTAAATCCTCCTGCAGTCTCTCACGGCTTACAGATTGTCTCCCATGAATGCTTTTTTATACATTGAAGTGAGTGCATGTCCTGGCGACCACTCTCTATTTTAAAATAAATTGTCTTTTTACATACAATATTATGTCATGGAGCTGGCGCTTCTTCTTGTCTTTGTCTCTTAGATTTCCTTGATCTGGCTAGCTCAATCAAGAAGCAGCCTACTCCATACTGTGACTGACATTTAATTTTCAATTATCTGGACTTTTTTCTTTCATCTACTGTTTCCATCGTTTGGACTGGGTTGTTCTCGTTTTTCACGGAATATTGTTTAATTATTTTACCTCTAATCATTGCATACTATTGAATCAGTATCGCTACACTGGCACTGCAATTTGAGATTTAAATCATTTTTATTTTCAATTTTCACACTAGAACTTATACATCACATTGATAGCGCTACTCTTTGTTCCTTTTGTTTATGATATATATATATATATATATATATATATATACACATATACATTTACACATACATACATACATACATATACACATACATACATATACACATACATATACACACACATACACAGAAAAGTAGTGGATAACGCTGAAGTACTGTGTGATATAAGGACGAAAATAGAAAAGTAAGAGTAATTTGTACAAAAAAAAGAAATATGACCGTAAATGAAACTGCATCTCTAATTAAGGTTAAGGTTATTTAAGTCTTCTGCATATGTGAGGGTTGAAGGTAAGTCACAAATCCTCAGAATTTTAATTCCTTATATATTTTTTAATATTACTCGCTATAACATTTTTATGTTCATTTTTATTGAGAACACAATGCAAGAGATGTACTGTAATTAAATATTTTCAAATGTGTTCACTTTTGGGTGCGGTAAGGTGTTTCAATAGGCCTTAAGAGGTGGAGATTACAGAGGATGTAGGTTGCACCAGAATTTTCCCATTAAAGCTGTAAACAGCAGGCAGCCATACTGAACTGGATATGTTTTATAAGAAAACGTTTTACAGAAATTAAACCAATATAATTATACATGTACAGTTTTGATGTAACATTACATGCATGTTTAATGCAAACAGAGTCACTGGGTTTCTTTAATAAAAAATGACAAGACGTTATTATGTCTAATTTAATTAGCTTCATTATTCAGCATTATTATACCATTATCCAGTGACTAAGTGGCAGTTTTGTTTTACGGGTGATTACTAACAAGGGGGAGAAAAAGGTAGAGAATAATACAAATATTAAAGCTAGAGAGGAGGATTGGACCTCTTAACTTATTCATGCAAGAGGGGCACATAATGCATTGTAAATGGCACTGAAAGGGTTAAGCATAATGGCCAAATGGTAAGAATGCAGCAATGGAAGATAAATAAAATAGGCTGGGGATAAAAAGTAAACAGAACAGGCAAATGCAGAGTGACTGTATACAGTGCTTGCTACTTTTCATAGTTATTTAATGCCCTGTCTGTTAATTTGCTATTCCTTCTGCCATTCACATACAACCCCTGCAAGCTCAAAACCTAAACCCACCTTACCATATACTGTATATTTGTGTCAAAAGGCGTGCTGCTGTGATTGTGACCTAATGTATACAACAAAAGACAAAAAGCCCCAATGCTACATCCAACATCACAAATTATATACTTAAATACTGCTGCGGCACAGTTTATTCGAGCATTTGCCCGTTCTGTGCCGCAGCAGTAGCCTGGCGCGCGCCCGAGTGTGACGGGCGCATGCCGAAGCAGCGGAAGAGCGCCCTCCGATCGGGGCGCTCTCCCTACCGCTGCCGGGTCCGCCGGGTCCCCTGGAACCCCCTGCCGCTGTCCCGCGATCGCGGGACACCAGGGCTCCCTCGGGGAGCCCCTGGACACGCGTGCAGGGGGCGCACGCTCCCGATGACGCGTGACCGCGCGTCTATGACGCGCGGCACGCCGAGGGGCGGCCACTAGCAAGCCGGGAGATTTCCCGGCTTGCGGTACCGACCACACTTCAATAAAGTGTGTCGGTAGTGTACTTGTCTATCTGTCGTCTCCTAAGTGAGGGTCATTTAGTTCAATTCTTAGGCCAAAGCGTTTGAAGGCACCTGACTGCCTGAGGGGGGATCCTGATGTTTTTTAAAAAAAAAAATTCGTTACATTTGTCATTTTTCTAATAGTGTTGGTTATTAGTGATTCTCTCCTAATAAGACTAAGGAAAGGAATAGTGTCTTAATGGTACCTTAGGATCTGTGAACCTTATTCACTGGTATATTTGTTATTTATATCTGCGATATTTTTCTGATCTGCATATAGCAGGGTCTCTCCATGGTCCCTTGGTTCGCCCAGTCCTCCCCCCCACCCCCGCTTACCTCCGCTACAGCGGGGGAACAGGTAGGTGTTGTGGAGAGGCAACTATGTCACCATAGTCTATAATAAGATCCTTAACAGTGGGCTATCTTGCTCCAGAAGAGGGGATAACCAGGAGAGGGCCTCATCATAACAAAAACATGATCAGTCCTATTTATGCAATGTCAGTAGTATAGATCATAGGCTGCATCTGAAAATGATGTCTGCACTTTAAGCAATCCTCAGAACTACAGTCAATCCTCAATGAATTTCTCAGGAAGAGGCACCAGACTATGACTGACCATTTTTTGACCAAAACGCATAAATCCTGAAAAATGTCACAATGTACAATTCTGGAAGGTCATCAATATATTTTTCAGCCATGTAGCCATCAAGTGATGAATGTAATCTAGAAGCTCAGACTGAGCACACTCCTATATCAGTATCCCCTCCTCTATTGTAAGGATTCTGCTTGATCCGTGCCGGGTTTTCTGTCTCTCCCGCACTTTCTGCTCTCTGTGACCATTTTGGGTACTGGCAGCCTGCTTTATAAGGCTGCAGTTACCATAGGGAGTTGCCGAGCAAAGTTCTGTGTGTTTGCAGCTCCTGTCGGTCTTTACAGTTACATCTTACCTTCTTGCTTGTTTTGAATTCCTGTTGCTGACCCCGGACCGTGACCCCGACCTCACTGCCTTCCACCTGCCCTGTTTGCCTCCTCAACTTTGCACCTCTGCCGCCAGCCCTGACCCCTGTTTCCATGCCGACTACGGATACTCTTACAGGACTCTGTCCATGGGTTGTGGTCGGTTTATTTGTATTCCTAACTCAGCCCTGGACCCCGCTGAGGTAGAGCGAGCCGTATCTCTCCAAGGAGACCTACTCGGAAAAATCCGATGTTGCCCTGGATCATCTATTTTATTACCAGTAAATAATACATTGAGAGTTACCGCTCGTTATCAAGTATGTCGTGGGCACAGAATTAGAACGAAAAATACATTGTTACATGTTATATTTACAGACATTTCATGGACAGTTAGGGAGAATATACATTATGGGCGTATTTAACAGACAATTAACAGTTACAGACAAGATTCAAATGTGAGACAGCTGAAAACTTGAAAGAACTTAGACCGGTGGCGGCTTTGATTGTCTCAGGTAGGTTGTTCCAGTTTTGGGGTGCATGGAAAGAGGAGCAGTTGGATTCTTTTTTGACCCTTGGGATTGACAATAGTCTTTTGGAGTCAGATCTCAGGTGATAAGTGCTGCATGTGATAGGGGTGAGGAGCTTGTTCAGATAGCTGGGTAGCTCGCCAAGAAAGTATTTGCAGGCAAGACCGGAAACATTTACTTTGCAACTGGATTCAAGAGATAGCCAATCTAGTTCTTGGAGCATTTCGCAGTGATTTGTGTGTTGTAATTGCATTGTAGGACAAAGCAGCACATTGAGTTGTAGAAGGTGTCTAGTTTGCTACCCTTTTTCTGTCCCTTGTTCTGAGCTGAGAAATTGTATGTACTGTGTATACTGGCATCTTCTTTATTTATGTTTCCACCAACAGCAGAAATGCCAAACAGCAGCAGCTGCTGCACGCTAATCATGGCTTGTTACAAGGTTTCCAAATAGTACAACATAAATTCATCATGTAAACATTTAGAGTATCTGCGGTACACCATGTCAAATGAGAAGTGAGGACCATGCAAACTTGGCTACCTCCCTAGCTATATTGGTATTGTTTAATGCCAAAGTGGTTAAATGGTTAAATTGAGACAGTCATCTCCAGAAACCCACAGACCGCCATATGTATTTACATAAAACCAGCTTCCATCCCAGCCACACTAAAAAATATGTAGTCTTCAGCCAGACCCTCAGATACCACACGATGTGCTGAAACACAAGAGACAAACACCACAACTCGCTCTTTATTGCCTTTATGGTACAAGGCCACTCTGCCCAGCAAATAAGCAGAGAAATGTCCGATTTGTATTACTATTATTTATAAAACATTTGACCAGCAAAATATTGAGATCTACCTCTTGTTTTCAAGTATCTGCTGGATACCAACTTAAGTTCACAAACAATTTACTGTTGCAAACATGTTGATAGTGGGAAACAGCCGAAGTCTTGAAGGAATAAGCAGGTTTCTAGAGACAGAAATAAGCGCGGTGTACAGTACGGATGAGAAGCCTGCTCTGATAGTTGGCTAACTTGTCCAGAAAGCATTTCAGGGTGAGACAGGAAAGATGTACATTGCTTCTGGACTCAAGGGATAGCCAGCCTAGCATATCACAATGGTGGGTGTTGAAGTTACATAGTAAGACAAATTATCATATTGAATTGTAGAGAATGTCATGTTTCCTGGGGTGAATTTAGTCCTGTGCCATATCCTATATCACCATAGTAGATAATTGGCATTAGCAGTGTTCGAGAAACCTATACATTTGCTCGCCCCGGGCGAGTGGATTTAACCCCCGGGCAAGTAAATATTGGCCCAAGCAGCACACGTTTGGTACTAGGTGGCGAGTAGATTTTTTTGTGTGGCGAGTAGATTTTTTGGTGATTTGTCAACCACTGGGCATTAGTATCTGCTGTGCAATGCGCCTTCTGACCAATGGGCTCAGGCAGGATTTATTTCTATAAAGTAAACCCAGTTTGAGATAGATTTTGGATGTCAGTTTGTCAATAAACAAATCAAATGTTAAATTGGAGTCAGGCCACATACCAAAATATTTAAAGCTAGTAACTGAGGCAAAATTACTGTTAGACCAGGTTCTAATAAGTAGCTCTTTCTTGGGAAACTTACCAAATGTAGCCTTAGTCCCAAACACCATAGTTACTGTTTTAAAAGTGTTTTGTAACAGTTTGTCTTGGGTGATCCAGTTTTCAACCTTTGAAAAATAAGATTGTAGTACATTTTCAGAGAGGCAGGAACTGCGTGTATATAGGGTAGTATGATTAGTATACATATGCAGAGAAATAGACTACAAACTGTGGGCAAGACATTTATAAAGTCAGAAAACAGAGAACAGAACCTTGGGGGAACCCACAGGTAATTTCAAAGGGGTTAGAATTGGAGCCTGAGATAGATACATGTTGGGATCTTCCAGATAAATAAGCGTTAAACCAGTTTAGAGCATGTGATCCAATACCCATCACTAATGGCAAACATCGCAAATCTGCAATTAATCAAATGTCTATTTATACTGCTATTCTCTTTAGCAGGGAATATTGAACTCAACCCACACCCTCTCAACTCTGTCCCATACACCTGATAATGTCCCCTTTAAATTCCAAAAAGGGCTATCTGTCAACCATTTCAATATTCAAATCCTGCTGGCCAAACCGGATGAACTAAGGGCATGGTGCCATTTGCATAAATCTAAAGCCATAATTCTCACTGAAACATGGCTCACGCCTAAAACACTTGATGCATCATCTCCATTCAGGGATTCTTCTCTTTTTAGGAAAGATACTGTAGGTCAAAGAGCTGTAAAAATGACTCCCCAATCTCAACCTCTTTTGAAATCCGGTTGGTAAATGTTGGGTCCTCTTCTCTAAGCCTATTCTTATTGCTGGCATCTTCTACCCCCCAAAAGCCCCACTACAATCCCTGACAGATATCACTCACTTTCATGGCACAATTTCCTCTCTGAATGTGAAGAATGAGCTGTTAGTTCTTGATGATTTTAAGCTCAATTGACATAATACAATAACATCTGGACTCAATTGGAGTCGGTACATTTAACCCAACTCATTTCCCAATCCACACGGACAAATCTAAAATTTGGCATTTCTTGCTGGATTGGATCCTGTCCTCTTGTCCCAACAGAATTCAATCCTCTGGTATCCTACCTGACATTTCCAGTGACCATGCAATAGTCATAGGAAGATTTCTAAATGACAAAAAAACAGAAAGCGCAAGCACCCTAGCGTAATTCAATTTGAATAAATGTATGGTTTTGGAGAAACACGTAAAAATGCACACTCACAAGTGTAGATGTACTGTATAAAACGTAGTTGGGATAACCTGATACAGGTAGGAGTCAGCACATAATGCTGCTGGATCAATTGTTGGAGAAAGATCTAGGGCCTCATGCAGTAAGCCCCGATAAGGCTTTTTCGGCATTTTATAGCCGTTTTTTGCCCTCCTGATTCAGTAAGCCCCGATAAGTGGGAATTATCGGCAACTTTTCTTCCGAAAAAAATTTTTTCGCCACCCGGCTGCCGATAAGCCACTTATCGGGACTTTTTTTTCCCGCCTGAATTCAGTAAGCCCCGATCAGCTTTTCGGTGCTGATCGGCAGGCCAGATTGGAGATTTTATGGCCAATCCAGCCCGCCAACTAAAGTTGGCAACTTGCTGAAGGAGAAGCATCGGCAAGGGCGACACTTAGGAAAAATCAGCCCTTTTTCCTGCCTCTGATTGATGCCGGGGGTCTCCGGAGCTGATACCCGCACCGGAGCCCCCCGGCATGCATCCGAGGCAGGAAAAAGGCATTTAAAAGCCACTTCATTACCTTAGCGGCTAACCGCTAAGGCAATGAAGGGGTTAACCCACCGTGCCAGCGTTATTGTGGGTAGCGGGGATGGGTGAGGGGGGTATTTGGCCCTGGGTGTGAGTTTAGGACTTGCGGGGGGGATGCGGGGGCACTTAACCCCTTCACGACCGTAGCGGTTAATACCGCTACGGTCCTGAAGGGGTTAAGGCCTCCCGCTGCCCACCCGCAAGCCCTAAACAACCACCGTTGGGGCTAATGCCCCCTTCACACACCTCCACTACCCACAATAATAAAAAAAACACACCCCAGCCCCACAATAACGAATTAAATAAATAATTATATATATATATATATATATATATATATATATATACCCAACAACACCTATACCCCCCTAACATACAGTATAGTAATGGGCAGAATGACTATTATCCACAAATGGATAATAGTGCAGTTGTCCATTTACAATACATACACAACAATAAAGACTTTAAATACATATAGCACTCACCCATGTCCCACTGCCACGATGAAGGCCATCCTCATCTTCATCCTGCCCATGCCCCATCCGCTTCTGCAAAACAAACACAAGAATTACAACATCCAAATTAATGTCCCCTAACCCCTTAATCACCATAGCGGTTATTAACCGCTACAGTTATTAAGGGGTTAAGCCACCATCACCCACATACCCTCCCCCACAAAGCCCCCCAACCACCCTCACCCAATACCCACAGGGGAGTCCTACCAAATACCCTTGGGCCTAATACCCCCTCCCCCAGCACATACAGTACAATAATGTGCCAAATAACTATTATCCACATAGGGATAATACATTATTTGGCCATTATTAAACACATTCAATACCGTTAAAATGTAAAGAAAATTGTACTAACCTCATCAATAAGAAGTCTCCGTCGCCAGCATCATCCTTGGGGTCCGTTGCCAACATTAGTAATAGCCACAACATTTGAATATCATTAACATAACACTGAACCCCTTAATCACCTTATCGGGTACTAACCTGAAAGGTAATTAAGGGGTGAAGCCATCCTGCAATGCCTACAACAGTTATGCATAACATCCTCAGTGAAATAAAAACCAATTGCCTAACCAAATTCCATTTAATCATTCAATCTGTAGGCTCACATGCCTCATAAAACATTGCATTTACAGTGTATACATGTAGCATAACATGTAAACTGCATGTACACGCTGCAAATCAATGTTAACAATACAATAATCTCACTCAAATCGCCATACATCACAAGAAGTATATTATTTTATCCAATAAACTCACCATCAATGAATTACCACACATCACTTACATCCCTAAACAATTAAAATACCATCCATACCAATTACACAATGAACTAAAGCTATCCTAACAGAGAGCAACTTCAAAACATAGTCAAAAGTACACCAACAATTACAATATACTCAAGCAAGGCTTTCCATATCCTACTGTACGGCCTGGAAGCCCAAAACTTACATCTGTCTAAAAATAAAATAAATTTAGCACACATCAATGCATAGCCACAATGATTAACAATACAGAATTAGAAGCTTTAACAACACTATCATTTCTTACCCTGTATATATATCTGTACACATACATACAGACATACATACAGTGGGAAGAAATGATATGCATTATAAAAAATGAAAACATGAAAAAGCAACAAAAAAAACAGTTACATTAAGAACATTTCTTTATTTAACTTACCATTACTTGCCCCCACCGACTCCCGTTGATCAGCTTACTCACGTACCAATCCACGACACCATCCACGACACAATCCATGAACAAATCCACGAACCAAACCAGGAACCAATCCAAGAACAAGTGCAGGAACCAATCCAAGAACAAGTGCAGGAACCAATCCAGGAAGCAAGCCACAAAGAAATCCACGAAACAATCCACGACACGATCCAGGAACAGGAACCCATAAAAGAAAAAAAAAACCAAATTAAACATTAAAATAATAAAACATGACAATCAAGGGTTGTACTAGTTTTATTCTTAGTGAATCTGTATTAAAATACCTTGTTCCGGGGTCTTCTTGACGTCCGGTGCCACGCCCTGGTCTTCAATCTTCAGGAGGAGGTCCGTCCTCCTCGGCATCTGCCTTCAAAATGAGACGACATAGGCTTTTAAAGGCCTATGACGTCACATTTGTCGTCATATGGTTCCCACGGCCCTGATTGGGCCGTGAAAACCATGTGTTTTGGCCGATGTAAAAAAATTGATGACGTCACTTAAAGGCAATGCCAGCACAGCCAATCAGAATGGCTTTGCTGCTATTGCCTTTAAGAAAACGTCATGAAATGACACATGGCCGGACTCACATGGTACTTGAACCAATCAGAGTAGGGATGGAGTTCCCACGCTCTGATTGGCTGGCTTTGTGTACTGACTTTGGTTAAATGAAATCACCTTCACCATCTGCTATACCTAACACTTTCTACCTGAGTTCTGTCTAAAACTTGTAGATGCCGCAGGTTACCAAAGGTTTGGGATGGTGGCAGAACAGATTGCTCAAGTGTTTTTGTACCATTTGTAAATCCTTTCAGAACTTGGTATGAAAAGGTTCCCCCCCCCTTTTTTTTTTTTTTTTTGACTCCTCAGAGGCTACCCATTGTGACTGTTTCATAACTTATGGTTTTATATGGTTACATTCATAATGAAATTAAAATGTTATGCTACATGTATATACTGTAAATGCAATGTTTTATGAGGCATGTGAGCCTACAGATTGAATGATTAAATGGAATTTGGTTAGGCAATTGGTTTTTATTTCACTGAGGATGTTATGCATAACTGTTGTAGGCATTGCAGGATGGCTTCACCCCTTAATTACCTTTCAGGTTAGTACCCGATAAGGTGATTAAGGGGTTCAGTGTTATGTTAATGATATTCAAATGTTGTGGCTATTACTAATGTTGGCAACGGACCCCAAGGATGATGCTGGCGACGGAGACTTCTTATTGATGAGGTTAGTACAATTTTCTTTACATTTTAACGGTATTGAATGTGTTTAATAATGGCCAAATAATGTATTATCCCTATGTGGATAATAGTTATTTGGCACATTATTGTACTGTATGTGCTGGGGGAGGGGGTATTAGGCCCAAGGGTATTTGGTAGGACTCCCCTGTGGGTATTGGGTGAGGGTGGTTGGGGGGCTTTGTGGGGGAGGGTATGTGGGTGATGGTGGCTTAACCCCTTAATAACTGTAGCGGTTAATAACCGCTATGGTGATTAAGGGGTTAGGGGACATTAATTTGGATGTTGTAATTCTTGTGTTTGTTTTGCAGAAGCGGATGGGGCATGGGCAGGATGAAGATGAGGATGGCCTTCATCGTGGCAGTGGGACATGGGTGAGTGCTATATGTATTTAAAGTCTTTATTGTTGTGTATGTATTGTAAATGGACAACTGCACTATTATCCATCCTGTATCTCGGGGGGCAGGGGGTCCCCGGACCTCAAACCAACGCGGTTCAGCTCCGAAGACCCCCTGCACATGTACACTATGAATAAAAGTTGTTTTTAAAAACTTTTTTTGGTGCCGAAGTTTGCGCTGAGAGAGCGGCTTGTCTCTCTCAGCTGCAAACATCTATCGGCACCAAAGGCTTATCGGGAGCCTTATCGGGAGCCAGGCTGTATCGCCACAGGTCATCGGCAGCTTTGCTTTCGCAGTGCTTCAGCAGGGATCGGAAGGATTCGGCCCTTACTGAATACTGCGAGGGCAAATCGCCCAAAAAAAACATTTTCGCAATTCGTGCCGAAAATTTTGTATCGGGGCTTACTGCATGAGGCCCCTAATCAGCAAAGTCCAGAGTCTGTGTGGCCTTAATTCAGTCCAGCCGAGATGAAAAACTGCAGTGGAGGCTCTAGGGTGAAGTCCAGGGCACAGCTGATACTGTGGAGGAGTCCGCGTCTCAAACTTAACAGCGCTTCCAGGAACAAGACAGTGTCTGCGCTGGCTCCATGATCCGCGCGTGGGAGGGGAGGTGCTAGTCACTATGCCGCAGCTGCAGGAGCAAGTCCAAAGAATTAACCCTACGATTTTTGTCGCGCTAATAAGAGACTTCCTCCGGGGCATACAATGTTGTAGTGCAAGAGTCCAAGTATATATCCCCACACCATAACATGATTGGCAGAGTTCATACAGGTGCATTTGTGTGACATATAAACTACATATAAAAATCATAAAACAAGCTGGGAAGAATAAACCAAAGTAAATTGCATGATAAATAAAATGAATAAATAACATATAAAAAATGTCTGTACCTAATTAAATGCAAACATAATCAAAGATGACAGAGACAACAAGGAGAACATAAATGTCATGCAATGCAAAGAAAACAATGTGCCTTGGATATATAGGCTGATATACCTATTGCTGCAGGGACCGGGGGTACTTTAAACATATAGAGCAGGGGTGCGCAAACTTATTTGTTTGTGCCCCCCTGCCTGCTCTCTCCGCCCCCCTTACCTTTTCACCGGCATCATTTGACGTCACAATGTCATGTGACGTCGTGTTGCCATTTGATTCTGCATTGTCATGGCGACGTGTTGCCAGAAGCCGCTGGAGACAAGGTAAGAGATATAGAGGCCTCGCGCGCTTCCCCAGTATTTTATTTAAAAGTTATGAGGAAGAGCGCAGGGCCTCTGTAGGCACCACGCTCCCCCCTCCCCCCCCCACCCCGCAAAAATAATAATTCATGCCCCCCAGTTTGCGCACACCTGATATATAGAGTATATATTAATGCATGATATAACTAAATAGTGTTAATTAGTGTGGAATGGTTATAATTTAATTTATGTACATAATAAAAGAAAAATATATACATTTGTTAATATGTGTAATTAAGTGTGTGTAATGTGCATAATTAATCTAAATCTAAAATAGTATGAATGAGGAGGCCTTGAAACGTTGTTCTATTGTGTACATACAGTATAACAGTGTGTGTCTACTAACTTTTTCATTCCCTGTGTGTGCTGATTTTTTCTGTATTGCTGCTTTTTTTTTGATACATTAAAGAAGAAACTCCTTGAGACCAAATCAGAAACGTAAGTCCTTCATTTTCTTTCATTTATTTTTAGAGTGCTGATCCAGTACGGTTTTTGCATTATGAATATTTAGCCATACCTTTACGGTCTCTGTAACGCTCCGGCCACTTTTAAACATTGCATTAATGATGCTCTTCGAAACCTCCTGGATCAGCTTATGGTTGCTTATCTGGACGATATCCTGATTTTCTGATATAATCTACAGGATCATGTAAACCATGTCCATATAGTCCTGAAACGTCTCTGTAGACATAAGTTATTTATCAAGCTGGAGAAATGCGAATTTCAAAAGACCCGCATGCAATTCCTTGGATATATCATCTCCCCTCTATCCACCTTTATAACTCACCTTAAAACACACCTGCTTAATGAAGCATATGAGTAGCTCCATGGCTGATAATTAACATCTCTTACATTAACCTTGGCCCCTTGCAGACGCACTTACCAGAATACCCTCCTACTGTCTCTGTACGTTCTTCCTACCAACCAATTAGATTGTAAGCTCTTCGGAGCAGGGATTCCTTTTCCTAAATGATATTTTTATGTCTGAAGCACTTCTTCCCTTTGTGTAATTTATATCTTATTATTTATATGATTGTCACTATTACTACTGTGAAGCTTTATGTACATTATTGGCGCTATATAAATAAAGACATACATACATACATGTTTGAGTATGGGCCCTGGTAAGATTCATGCTGTTGTGGAATGGCCAATTCCATAAACGAAGAAGGATGTTCAGAGATTTGTGGGCTTTGCCAATTTCTAAGATGCGTAATTAAAAATGTCTCCGGTCTAATTGCTCCCATCACCAAACTCACCCGAAAAGACATTGCTTTTGAGTGGTCACCGGAAGCTAATTCAGGCTTTAAGCGACTGAAGTCTCTCTTTACCTCTGCTCCTGTCTTCGTTCATCCGAATCCCCGTACTTCCATTTATAGTGGAGGTTAATGCTTCTGACTGCCATTGGAGCTATCGTTTCAAAAAGAAGTGGACCCCTTGCGCATTCTATTCACATTAAATGTTATTAGCTGAGAAAAATTATGACATTGGCAACTGTCAAGATTCCCTCCCCAATACTCACCTGTAGGGGCGCACATGAGTCAAGTTCAGGCCCAGGGACAGTAGGAACTAGAATCTTCCTTGAGGCCAGCAGCCATCTTAGCGTAGGGTTTATAAACCACGCCCAGCCTGCTACCGCTTGCTTGTTCCTGAGCAACAGTCTGGTTATTCTCTTGCCGCCTGCTCTTGTCTTTCCCTGACTACCATTAACTTGAATCTAGTTCTGCTAACTTTGCAGGTGCCTTTTGTTTGGCCTTGTGTTCCCCTTGCACTTATTTCTCCCTGCTCTTTTGTTCTTCCCTGGCTATGTCACTTTTGCACCTTGTTCTGTAGACTTTAAAGATACCTTTTTGTTTAACCTTGGTGTGAGCATTAAACACAATCTATTTACCATATATCAGTAACTTATTGTTTTGGGGGGCTCCATGTTACCTCCAATGGTTCCATACTCCTGATAGCAATAAGAAACTCTGGGCCATTAAGGCCGCATTCACTGAATGGAGACACCTTTTAGCAGGATCCATTCACCCAGTTACCATCCTGACCGATCACCGAAACATGGATTTCATCTGATTAGCAAAGAGTCTGTGCCCGACATGCTCAGTGGGCCCTATTTTTCTCGCTCTTCAATCTTTTGATTTCGTACCACCCTGGTTCCAAAAATGTGATAATAAATGCTCTGTCCATGTAATCACCTTGCTCCTATGTGAAGAGACCATTCTGCCCAAGAAGCACTTTCTCAGTGCCACCTTTTCTGCGAATTTCCTTTCGTATTAACGGAGCCTATTGCCCACGAACCACAACTATGTAATCCCCAGCAGAACTTCCATTTGGTTCCGCAGGAAGGCTTCTAAACTTTTAAAAATCAGTTATTTGTTCTGTTTCACAACTCATTCATAACGTCAAACCTGCTGGTTATTACTGGGTTCATAAAACACAGGAACTTCTGCCCGGTTCATTTTTGTGGCCCATACTTCCACAGGACATCCATAAATTTGTTATTTCATGTGAAACCTGGTCCAGGAACAAGACTCCTCGTGCATTTCCTCTAGGCTTGCTACAGCTGCTTTCGGTGCCTACAGTCCACGTTCATGGAGATCCATCTCTATTGATTTAATTGTGGCGCTGCCTCCATCCAGGGGAAGCAAAACCATATCAATGTAACGCATGTATGCCCGCAGACCTGGCCAGTCCCCAGTACTGAGGTGGGTAGGGTTATAACACGCACCCACAGCAGTGAGGGCGTGCCCGGAGTGTGGTAGTGCGTTGCCGGACCTGTAGAAAGAAGGTTAAGGTATACTTGCAACGCCTTGGGATTCAGAGTTCGGATAGTGATGTCCGTGTGCCAGAGTCCAGGGGCAATAGAGAGCAGGATAGTGATGTCCGTAAGCCAGAGTCCAGGGGTAACAGAAGGCAGCGAAGTCGTATCCGGATGCAGGGTTCAAGGGCAGGAGAGAGCAGGGTAATCCAGTACAAAGCAGAGTTCAAGCCAGGGAGATCCAGAGGTAAGCAGGAACAGGAACAAATGCTGAAAGAGACAAGAGAGCCAAGCATAGGACTGCACACACAGGGGTCACAAGAAGCTATGCAGAGCAATGAGATGGAGGATAGACAGGGGTTATAAAGGAGGGAACACCAATAGGAGAGAGGAGGAGTAGAGGGTAGAGTGAAAGGCAGCAGGGATAGGTGAGAAGGAGAGAGGGAAGAGACAGGTAAATCAGAGAGGGAGATGGCCTGTACAGCATGGGGGCAGAGCCAGAGGTCTTGGGAAGTTTACAAGAGGAGCGTGTGCGCGCGCCCTCTGTAAGGTTGGGTTGTGTGCGCACAGGCTGCGTCAGAAAGTGCGCAGGGGCGCCCGCCGAGGGAGGAGAGAGAACCGGAGGAGTGACTGCAGAAGGTATTGAGACCGGAGGGCAGACAGAGGGTCGCCGCGAGGAGAGAGTGCCGCGGAGGGGATCGGGTGTTTGGGAACATGCGCGCGCCCTGCGGGGAACTCACACGGCAGCTGGGAGTACGTCAGGGCATGCCGCAGAGGGACGGATGCGGGAGGAGGAAGGGAGAGCAGAACGAGGAGGCAAGGGGGAAAGATCAGAGGCAGGGGAAAGCGCGGTGACGGGGACACATGGAGAGGAAGGAATCCCCTGAACCGTCACAGGTAATGAATCAACTCACCAAAATGTCTCACTTTATCACTGCCAAGAGCCTCTCCCAAGCAGACAGGATGGCTGACCTGATAGTCCAAGACATCTTTCACCTTCACATGGTCCCATATGAGGTAATATCGGACAGATGGGTGCAGCTTACTTCCAAGTTCTGTAGGGGGTTTTGTTTGACCTTGGGCATTAGCGTAAATCTCTTTTCCAGTTTTCACCCCCAGTCAAATGATCAGACGGAGAGAACAAATAAGACCCTGGAACAGTATTTATGCAGTTTGTTGGCCATCTCCAGGAAGACTAGGTTGAATTGTTACCTGTGGCGAAATTTGCCTACAACAACACTCTGCACAGCGCAAATCTGCAAAGCCCATTTTTCACTAATTATGTTTTCCACCCAACCTTCATTCCTGATCTATCAGTTTCATGTTCCATTCCTGCCTTCTTGGATAGACTTTTTTCCCTGCAGAGGATCCAAGAGACCCTAAAAACAATTCAATATCTTGAGAAAAAATACCTAGGCCCCTTTGAAATTGCTTCTCAGGTAAACATGGTTACCTTCCTTCTACGACTCCATGAAAGTCTACCCTGTTTTCCACACATCTCTGCTGAAGCCGTTTCGGGAGCAACTCTTCCCGGGATGCAGTCTTCCTCCTCTTGGCTTGTCCAGGAAGTTGATGGTGAGGAGTAATTCATAGTGGAAATAATTCTGGACTCTGGAGTGCATAGAGGAAAGTTGCTATATCTGGTGCAATGGATGGGCTATGGACCAGAGGAAAGATCCTGGGAGCCACCAGAGAACATCTATACTCCACGCCTTGTCTGGGATTTCCAAAATAAATACCCCACCAAACAGTGATAGGAACCTTGGGGGGTGGGGGGAGGGGGGCAGGGGGGGGAGGAGTAGTGTCAGGGATGTCCCTTGCAAGGATTGAATTCAGATCCTTCTCGCTCCCATCCTGGAGTTCTTCCTCTCTGCCACAGGGACTTCTGTTGCCTGCTGCTTGCTTTCTGCAGAGAGGTCTCTGAAGTATTCTGATTGCCTAATTCTCATCACCTGTCCCTCACCTCATCCACCCCTATATAAGACCTCTCTTCCTGTTGCCTGTTTATTGAGGATTTCCCCACTACGCAAGCTCGCTGCTACTTCGCAATTTACTACTTGCTATTGCTATGTTCCAGACCCTGCCCAAAATTCTTTTCGCTTGCCTGTCTCCAGCCCTGACCTCTGCCTGTTGACAGACCACCACTCTCTGTCTGTCACCAGCCATGAGTTCTGCTTTGTTCCTGACCATCACTACCCACCGGCTAGCCTGTCCCAGGCACTGGACTCCAGCCCAAGCTCTCCGTGACAAAGGTTCACCAAACACCAAAACTTGAAGATCTGTGTGACAGCACTCTTCTCAAGCAGGAGACTCAGGGGGTTATTCATTCATCTGCGATAGTAACGATTGCAGCAATGTCGCATGGAAACTCCTATTGATGTCAATCAGCACCATCGTACTGAGTTTATATGTGATAGTGCCCAGATCACATTATAGCAATTTAATGAAAGACCCCTTCACTGTGTAACTTCTCCGTATTCGCTCTCAAGGAACATTTTTACAATACACAGGAGAGAAGACAGGAATTAAAATATTCTCAACTGTAAAAAGTTAAAGACATATTATGGCAACATTTAACAACCTGACTGCTCTTCACACCTCGGCTGCTATTCATCCACCTCTGGCACCCAGCATACTTGCTAATCCTATAATCACTCCAGAGAGTTATCTCCACCCATACTTACCTTGTGTAGTATAAATATGCTTCCTTCCAACTGTGCTGCCACAGTACACTTGAAGAAGAAACCTCTGCACACTATAATTTAACTTAATATATGACCCAAATGTTGGTACCCCAAAAGGTATCACAACCTACAACAAATCTACATAATGCCAATAAATACCTTTATGATCAACACAATACCTAGACATTTGATTTTGCTTTCTCCCGTGCCCTCTGTGCCATAATATTAACCAACAAATGATTTCTTCCCACACTGGGTTTTTATGTTTGTATTTGAAAGGTGAGAAATATTTGGGTGAACAAATATGGCTAAGCCAGAATATTTTTGTAGTGCATGTCTACATTTCTGTAGTGTTGTAAGTTAACATGATTTTTTTATTTGATACTCTTCTTGCTCCCGAACACATTAATTATTTACCCTGTATCTTTGGGTAATACCCAGCATACATCTCTTAAAACTACTTTGAGTTGTCTGAAGCGTCTGAATTAGCTTTTCATTTAGGGTCCCTGTTTCACATCTATACCATGACAAACGGGCAGAGCAACACATGCAGGAGCCAAAGTAGATCACACATAGCTGACCAGAGGCAAGGTTCCACTCTCTCAAAGATAAAGACCACCTCCCGGGGCGAGGATAGGTGTAAGAGGGACGGACCCTTGGATAGATCCGAGGAACAAAATCTGAGGATAGGATTAGGGACCAAGGGAGGATCCAGGAGCGAGGAAAAAGTCCAGCAAAAAGGGAAAAGTCCAGAAACAACCGAGTTTCCAGGTAAGGAGCGAGTGTCCAGGTAAAGCAAGAGCAGCCAACCAGACAAACTGAATAACTTTGTTGCACAAGCAAGGATGATAAGTAACTTCTATCTTATATAGAGCATAACCAGGAAGTAATCCTGGGAAAAATTGAGAGGAATAGCCAGGTTTTAGCCCTGGGAAACATTAGTTGGAGTAACCGGGTGAGTTCCCCGCCATGGGCGTAGTCGAGACATGACACATACTCGAGCACAGGCAGAATACACTGGTTGGAAACTTTCTTCTTGAGGCACAGTGAAAGGTTCCCTTGAAAGATTGTCTTGTTTCTTCCACATTTGCTCCATCTCATCTCCATTCTCTTATTGATTCAAATTCAAAAGGTTGCAATTGTCACTTGCTGGCCAACGTAGACATAGGGGGTCATGCAGTAAGCGGCAGAAAATTGCATTCGCCAGGGGTTTGAATTCGCCATGTTTTTGGCGTGTTGCCCTCGCTGTATGCAGGAAGGGCCGAATCCCTGGCGAATCACAGCGACAGCAACATTGCCAAACATGGCGAGTAACCGGTGGCGAGACAGTCTGCCTGGCAAGAAGCTGCCGAGAAGCCGTCCCCTGCTGAGATGTGTCTGCAGCAGGGAGACATCCGCCGCTCTCTCGGCGCAAACATCAGCACATTAAAAAAATCTTTTAAATACAATTTTTATTCATAGTGTACATGTGCAGGAAGTCTCCGGAGCTGAACCGCATTGGTTTCAGGTCCGGGGACCCCCTGCTTCCTGAGATACAGGGCCCGTTATGAGGTGCCGGTATCCCTCTGCATTTAAAGGTCCCGATCACGTGACCGCGGAATTTAAACAAAGCAGAGGGATACCGGCATCCCATAAAGGGGCCTGTATCTCGGGAAGCAGGGGGTCCCCGGGCCTAAAACCAAAGCAGTTCAGCTCCGGAGACCCTCTGCACATCTGCACTATGAATAAAACACCCATATCAATAAACAATCATTCCTTACCTTTGCGGCTATCTGTTATGGTAACGAAGCAGCATGAATGTATTTTTAATAATAGTGTACTGTGAGCAGGGGGTCCCCTGAGCTGAACCGCATTGATTTGTGGATCAGGGACCCCCTGCTTCCCGAGTTACAGGCCCCGGTATGTGTCATCAGGTGCCAGTGTCGCCGCCATCTTTATAGCATCCCATACGCGACGTGCCCGCTATAAAGATGGCGGCGACACTGGCACCGATGCCCCAAACCGGGGCCTGTAACTCGGGAAGCAGGGGCTCCCTGAGCCACAAATCAATGCGGTTCAGCTCAGGGGACCCCCTGCTCCCGCACAATATTATGAAAATACTTTAATGCTGCTTCATTACCATAGCGGATAGCCGCTAAGGCAATGAAGGGGTTAAGGCATAATAGCATGTTTATTGGGGACAATTGCCCCCAATAAACATTGCAATAAACAACATACACCCCCTGTGCCTCCAACAACCCCTATACCCCCATTACATATAGAACATTTTTGGGATGCACAGCAATGATACTATAGGCCGGCGGTGGCCCTCAGGTGTTCCCCGCAGGCCTGCAGTACCAATTCAGTGCACCCCAAAAAAAATTACAACACATAAATACACCACCCTTAACACATACAGTATAGTAATGTGCAAAACTAATAATATCCACATATGGATAATAGTGAATTTGCCCATTTAAAATACATAAAGAACAATAAATACATGAAATACATATTGCACTCACCCATGTCCAGCTGGCACGATGAAGGCCATCCTCATCTTCATCACCGTCCATGCCCACTCCAATGTTGCAAAACATAAACAAGAATAAAAACAGCTAATGTAATGTCCCCTAACCCCTTAATCACCATAGCGGTTATTAACCGCTACAGTCATTAAGGGGTTAACACACCCTCACCCACCACTCGGGAGGCCTAAATACCCTCCCCCACTACCCCCCCACCCCGTGAGGCCTAACCACCTCACTCACCCAATGCCCAGCCGGGAGGCCTACCCACATACCCTTGGGCCCAATACCCCCTTCCCCCACCCCCAGTACCCACAATAAAAACAATAAACAGCCCCACAATAAACATCATTATATTTATTAAATACATAACCCACCCCCTGTGCCCCCCATAAATACATGTTTTATTATTTAACATACAGGGTTAATACCCCAGGCCTACGAGAGTCCCCAGTGGGCCTGACGGGTCACCTCACAGACCTACAGTAGCCCAGCACCATGTTTCAAACAGGGTCTGGAGGCCTATGGGTGGTCCCTGCCAGGTGCCGTGGTCCACCAGGTGGTCTCCGCGCGTCACCATGGGCCACAATAGGGTTCCCACGGGTAGGCCCGCGGTTGTCTGGGGGGCGCCGGGTCAGACCCACAGGTGTCTGAGGGGCCTTGGGTGGTTCCCACAGGGGTCTGGGGGCCCTCGGTTGGTCCCTACGGGTCCGCGGTGCCCCCACAGATGTGGGGCCACCGGTTCTTCCCCGCAGGTGTCCCCCGTGGACCCGGCTATCTTCATGCTGCCACGGGGGGGGGGGGTGTAAGATGCAGGGGGGAAATGCAGGCCTGCCCGCCCGCTATCTTAAGGCCTCCGCCTGAGGTATGGGGGCTGCGGGGGGATATGTCACCCACCCAGTCACTAAATAAAAGTCACTAAATAACCCACCCACCCACTAAATAATTAATCACTAACCCAATCAATAAATAACCCACCCACCCAGTCACTAAATAACCCACCCACCCACACAGTCACTAAATAAAGTCACTAAATAAAGTCACTAAATAACCCACCCACTAAATAACCCACCCAGTCACTAAATAAAACCCAGTCACTAAATAACCCACCCAGTCACTAAATAAAAGGCCACTAAATAACCCACCCAGTCACTAAATAACCCACCCAGTCACTAAATAAAGGGTCACTAAATAAACCCACCCACCCACTAAATAACCCACCCACCCGCTAAATAAAGTGTCACTAAATAAAGGTCACTAAATAAACCCAGCCACCCAGTCACTAAATAAACCCACCCACCCATTAAATAAAGTCATTAAATAACCCACCTACCCAGTCACTAAATAACCCATCCAGTCACTAAATAACCCATCCACCCAGTCACTAAATAACCCACCCACCCAGTCACTAAATAACCCACCCACCAGTCACTAAATAACCCACCCACCCAGTCACTAAATAACAGTCACTAAATAACCCACCCACCCACCCAGTCATTAAATAAAAGTCACTAAATAAAGTCACTAAATAATGGTCACTAAATAACCCACCCACCCAGTCACTAAATAACCAACCCACCCACATAGTCACTAAATAACCAACCCACCCACCCAGTCACTAAACAAACCCATCCAGTCTCTAAATAACCCACCCACCCAGTCACTAAATAACCCACCCACCCAGTCACTAAATAACCCATAGTCACTAAATAACGCACCCAGCCAGTTACTAAATAACCCGCGCACCCAGCCAGTCACTAAATAACCCACCCACCCACCCAGTCACTAAATAAAGTCACTAAATAACCCACCCAGTCACTAAATAACCCACCCACCCAGTCACTAAATAAACCACCCAACCAGTCACTAAATAACAAACCCACCCACCCACTAAATAACCCACCCACCCAGTCACTAAATAACCCACCCACTCACCCACTCACTAAATAACCCACCCACCCAGTCACTAAATAACCCACCCATCCACCCAGTCACTAAATAACCCACCCAGTCACTAAATAATGCCACTAAATAAAGTGTCACTAAATAACCCACCTAGTCACTAAATAAAGTCACTAAATAACCCACCCACCCAGTCACTAAATAACCCACCCACCCAGTCACTAAATAACCCACCCACCCAGTCACTAAATAACCCACCCACCCAGTCACTAAATAACCCACACACCCACCCAGTCACTAAATAAAAGTCACTAAATAAAGTCACTAAATAAAGTCACTAAATAAAGTCACTCAATAAATGTCACTAAATAACCCACCCACCGAATCACTAAATAACCCACCCAGTCACTAAATAAAGGTCACTAAATAAAGTCACTAAATAAAAGTCACTAAATAACCCACCACCCCACCCACTAAATAAAACTAAATAACCCACCCACCCAGTCACTAAATAACCCATGGTCACTAAATAACCCACCCATCCACCCAGTCACTAAATAACCCACCCACCCAGTCACTAAATAAACCCGGGCAACGCCGGGTATATCAGCTAGTATATATATATATATATATATATATATATATATATATATATATATATATATATATATATATATATATATATATATATATATAAACACAGAAAAAGAAACCTCTAAAAAGCACTCAGACAAATTATGCAAAATAATGAAAGTAATTTAATAAATCAAAAAATATTGATTTGTATGGATATCCCAGGCAAAAGAATTCCTTGCTGCAGTGGGAGCACTGTATGTGAGGTGATAATGGTTGAAAGGCAAGGATGCAGACCTGTCTAAGACATGTGAATGTGCTCACAAGTGATATTCTATATATATATATATATATATATCATACACAAAAAATGAATACCGCATCAACCGCCAACAAATAAATGCATTATCAAAACCTATCTTAACCAGAAAAATAACTGAAAAGAAATCACAGAAAAAATTAACTGTTAGGCGGTGCTAGAGGAATAAAGTAAATATAGAAACACAGAAAAAGAAACCTCTAAAAAGCACTCAGACAAATTATGCAAAATAATGATAGTAATTTATTAAATCAAAAAATAATGAAAAACATAAATAGCTGACTTGAAACCTGCCTGACTAGACAAAAAAATGTTAAATAAATAAACCCAAGGAAAACTAAATTACCATATGAAACCCAGACATAATTTGAACAGTACCCAAGATATTTGACCACGATGGGAACTGAGTTCCCATAGAGATCTAAAGCCGGCCGGCCGTAAATACAGATACTGGACAAGAAACCCCCCCCCAAGGTAAATGAAAAATAAACCTTTAAAGGAAAAACATAGGATATGGTAAAAAGTAATAAACAGGCAGGGTATACCAGTGTGCAAAGCACTTGATGGGGAGGACCCATAAACATGAAACTATACATATAGTACATGACACTATGGATGCTCTAACAAGACTGGATGAAATTACTGTTGATGGCAATGTGATCTTAGCAACATGCGATGTAGAGGCCCTTTATACCTCTATCCATCACCAGGATGGTCTGGGGGCATCACATAAGTTCCTTTCCATGACCAATTTATCACGCCCTTTAGTGGATTTTTTGATGGAGTTGATATCTTTTATTCTCACACATAACTATTTTCTGTTTAAGAATAAATTTTATCTTCAGTTAAGGGGAACTGCTATGGGGGCGGCGTGTGCCCCCTCCTACGCCAACCTTTTTTTAGGTTGGTGGGAACGGGAGGTGGTTTTCATTGAGGCCAGCAGTGCAATGACGGATCAGGTTTTGTTGTGGTTGAGATACATCGATGACATCCTGATCCTCTGGCAGGGCAGTGCGGAGGATTTTGGTCAGTTTGTCGACGTACTTAACCACAACAACCTGAATATTAGGTTAACCTCCAGACATAGCTCTAGCTCAATCGACTTTTTTGATTTATGTATTACGATTGATGCTGATGGGCACCTAAGCACTGAAATTTTTCGGAAGGAGACTGCAACTAATGCAATCCTACATGCTACAAGCTCCCATCCTAAACATCAAATTTCGGGAGTACCGATTGGCGAATTTATTCGCCTCAAACGCAACTGTTCTAATCCTTCTACCTATGAAGTTAGAGCCAAAGAAATGAAAGAAAAGTTTCAAACTAGAGGGTATAGCCAGTCAATTATTAAACAAGGATATGAACACAGCAAAAATATGACCAGGGCATCTTTATTGAAACCAAAAATTAAAGAAACAGATTCCCAAAAAATAAGATTCATTGGTACATATAACCAGCAATGGAATCAGCTGCGTAATATTCTGCGACAGCATTGGCCGATTCTTATAATGGACCATGACCTCAGAAATAGTATTGGACCTAAAGTAGAGTTAACAATCAGAAGGTCTCCTAATCTCAGAGACAAGTTGGTTCACAGCCACTATACTGCATATACCAACCCTACTTTCTTGTCAACATTTGACAAGAAAGGATTTTTTAAATGTGGCTGCTCTGCCTGTAAATTTGTCAAACAAACCTCTACTTTTTTGGACAATAAGGGACAGCATGAGTTCAAGATAAAACAATTTTTGACCTGTCGCTCTAAGGGGGTGATTTATTGCCTGGTATGCCCCTGTAATAAAATTTATGTAGGGATGACAACTCGAGAAGTTCGTTTTAGAATATTAGAACACAGTCGGAACATTAAACTAGCATCTAAGGACTTAGAATCCTCAAAAAAAATTACATCAGTGGCCAAACATTTTTTAAAGGAGCACAAGGCTGACAATTCATTACTATCGGCATTTGCCATAGAGCGTGTCTCCTTGGGGATGCGTGGAGGAGATATTGAGCGAGTGCTCCTGCAACATGAATGCAGGTGGATTGTCACTTTGGGCTCTATGCTACCTAACGGTCTAAATGATTACCTAGGATTCGCAATGTTTTTATAATACCATTTGCTATCTCCTATCCTAACTTTGGCCAATTACCACCCGCGCCCCCTCCATTTATATTTTATATAAATAAATAATTTCAGTGTTATTTTAAGAGGATTCAGTTGTGGGGCTTTAGGTTTGTAACTGTTTTTTTATGATTTATTTATTAACAGTTATTCACAGTCGCCCTTACCCTCTCTCTCCATACATTTTATTATCACTTTTTCTTTTTGAGTTTCTCTTTTATTATTTATATATATTTTGTATACAGAGAATGGTTTGTTTTTAATTTGGTACATTAACTATTCTCTTTCTTCCACTATTTTTATATCATCATTAGCATTCAAATCCAGTCTAATGTTGTCCTTGCTATGGAGATGTATTACTCCTATAATACATGCTTGATTTCCCTTTTGGATCAAGGCTATCATCACTCATCGGCACTGATGGTGTTAATTTTCATTATGGAAATCCGTAGCCTGAATGGTCCCTATATGTAGGATTTGTGGCTTGCTGATGGATCTGCAACAATGAATCTTAATATATGTTGTGATTGGGACTTTAAAAGAATTCGATGGAAGTGCGGATGCATCTTATATGTAGATTTTATCTCCGTGAGCAGCGCATTGATCGCA
Source organism: Ascaphus truei (assembly GCF_040206685.1). Classification (NCBI taxonomy): domain Eukaryota; kingdom Metazoa; phylum Chordata; class Amphibia; order Anura; family Ascaphidae; genus Ascaphus; species Ascaphus truei. The sequence goes on along the minus strand of NC_134485.1, from coordinate 242,212,492 downwards.
TAGCTGTTTATAATCTAAGTGGCTATTCAATACCCTGAGTGACACTGCGCATGCGCGAGGATTGGACTTTTTCAATCGCGCGCTAGAGATGTCAGCTCTAATGAAGGCCAAGTGGATATATCACTTAAGACGGCTGCTACACCAGGTGGTCTGTGATGCGCATGAGCGAGACTTGGATCGACGATATCGCGGGATAACATGACGTCATCAGGCCGTTCCTCATAAGTATTGTGAAAAGAATATACACATAAAGTGAACAGCGCCATCTAGCTGGAACCGAGCTTAACTTATATGAGATGCGGACAGCGCAATCAATATGGATTCAATATGCACCTTTATAAGATGAATTTTGGCGCGAAAAAGTCATCAAAAGCAGCCCTATTTAACCAGACTTGCTCCAAGCCCCCAGTACCACCCTAGAAGAAGCCTTAGCGGGCGAAACGCGTTGGTGGGACTCTCACACTGCTGGTCCTGCCTGCTAGCACTTCATTTGGACATTATATTTTCGTTACTTACCCCTGGAAGTCATTCCTGGACTGTGGCTATGCTTACCAGAGATTGCAGTGTCATACTATTAAGGAGCTGAGTATCTTCCTATTTACCCCTCTTGTTGACATCTGTGTTTGGGTCACTGAAGTACCCCTCTAATAATGTTTTCTTTATTTCATGTACTATATGTATAGTTTCATGTTTATGGGTCCTCCCCATCAAGTGCTTTGCACACTGGTATACCCTGCCTGTTTATTACTTTTTACCATATCCTATGTTTTTCCTTTAAAGGTTTATTTTTCATTTACCTTGGGGGGGAGTTTCTTGTCCAGTATCTGTATTTACGGCCGGCCGGCTTTAGATCTCTATGGGAACTCAGTTCCCATTGTGCTCAAATATCTTGGGTACTGTTCAAATTATGCCTGGGTTTCATATGGTAATTTAGTTTTCCTTGGGTTTATTTAATTATTATTTTTTGTCTAGTCAGGCAGGTTTCAAGTCAGCTGTTTTTGTTTTTCATTATTTTTTGATTTAATAAATTACTATCATTATTTTGCATAATTTGTCTGAGTGCTTTTTAGAGGTTTCTTTTTCTGTGTTTCTATATTTACTTTATTCCTCTAGCACCGCCTAACAGTTAATTTTTTCTGTGATTTCTTTTCAGTTATTTTTCTGGTTAAGATAGGTTTTGATAATGCATTTATTTGTGGCTGTTGATGCGGTATTCATTTTTTGTGTATGATATATATATCCCAGCCTCTGTTTAAAAGCTGTGTTTAAAACAGCATGCATTGGCTTGAGGATTGGCTTGTGTAATACGAGCTTGAGACAAAAGGTGGCACTGAGTGCTCATTTGCATGTCATTTCCCAGAATCCCTTGCTGCAGTGGAAGTGCTGTATGCTGGGTGACAATGGGGAAAGACAGGGTTGCAGACCTGTCTAAGACATGCAAATGAACATACAGTAATATTTACAGTTGCTTTATGCTTTACTGTGGAGGGTTTTTGTCACTTTTTTTACCCACCATAACCTTAATGACAGTGGTGATTACCTAGTCTAGTCTCAAACCTGCTTGCCATTAAGACCAGCCTCACACTGATGATACCCATCAAGGTTGAAACATGTATGTGAGTAGGTCTAATGGCTTTGCATCTCATCCCAGCCTCTGTTTAAAAGCTGTGTTTAAAACAGCATGCATTGGCTTGAGGATTGGCTTGTGTAATACGAGCTTGAGACAAAAGGTGGCACTGAGTGCTCATTTGCATGTCATTTCCCAGAATCCCTTGCTGCAGTGGAAGTGCTGTATGCTGGGTGACAATGGGAAAAGACAGGGTTGCAGACCTGTCTAAGACATGCAAATGAACATACAGTAATATTTACAGTTGCTATATATATATGTATATATATATATATATATATATATATATATATATAGAATATCACTTGTGAGCACATTCACATGTCTTAGACAGGTCTGCATCCTTGCCTTTCAACCATTATCACCTCACATACAGTGCTCCCACTGCAGCAAGGAATTCTTTTGCCTGGAATATCCATACAAATGGAGCCCAATTAAGCAAATGCATCGCCATTCACACAGCTTTTAAGCACAGCATGGGACTAGCATACATATATACACATATACATATATATATATATATATATATATATATATACACATATATATATATATATATATATATACACATATATATACACATATACATACATATACATACATACATTAGCTGAAAGTACCGGGCGTTGCTCGGAAATGCTAAGAAACTAAAAAATACTGAGATTTATAAATGGATAATTTCATTTTTTTTGTGTTTTTCAATGTGATATCCCCTGCTAAAATAAAAACAACTCCACCCATAATAGTTTAATTGCCTCTGAGGTCCTGAAGGGTTTGATCGAGAGCCTTTAATGTACGTTTGTGAGACATTGTACTCTCATCCCAAACAATGATGTTGCACTCTTGAAGAATGTATTTTTGCTAATGTTGCTAATTGGATTTTCAGAGTGACCAAGATTAAGTGGTAGCTTGAGGGTTGTTGATGGGATCATGTAATTTGTGGTGTCATTTGTGAATTGTATCCAAACAGACAAAAACCTGTTACTTGATCTCAGGAAACTCCATGCAAAATGTGGTTACGATATCTAAAGAGGTGTCCAAATGCATAGCGCACAAACAGCTTTCCCAAATATATAGTAGATAATTATCTCGTACCACTTGTCTGTGTAATTTATGCAATTGGCCGTTAGGCCTGCAGATTTTTCATGTTATGTCGTTGAGTGTCATACAGATTTATGATTATCAATTCTCTTCATATCAGATATGTATCATTACGAAACAGCATATATATATATATATATATATATATATATATATATATATATATATATATATATATATATATGTAAGTGAAAAGAGAAAAAAGTAACCCGTATGGGAGCACTCAGGTATGCAATTGATATATTTGTTTATTTATTTGACACAGTGCAAAAAGGATGAATAAACAGTACATGATTAAAAACACTTAAAAAAGAGGCATGGACCCCTGTCACGGGTGCTACCCTTAAACACAAGTGAACAGCACTAGGGAACGACACAAGTTGTCAACCCTAAACATGAAAAGGATAGTGACTCAAAAAACACTAGGGTAAATCAAAGTGAATCACAACAGGTTAATGGGTTCAAAGGCACCTATACAAGGCTAAGGATAGTACACACTACACACCAAAAAGTAGACTGGTCAAAATATAAATGACAGTCTCAAAGCATCACACATCTGCATAAGCATACAGTAATATAACCAATACCAACAGCGCAAATAAATCATTTGTAGGTAAGATGGTAAGTTGGAATGAAATCCCTAGATGTGTAGAACATTAAAGTTTGTGAATAGCATGTATAGGAAAATGCCTAATGAACGCCTATTAAATAACCTTGTGTTTGTTATCAGTATCCCTAGTGAAAAAATGAAATGTCATAGTCCAGAAAAGTAGTTTGCATAAGTGCTGGGTAGCATAGTTACGTGAACCATGGGTCAGGGGTCCTGCCTAGCACCCCCACTCCGACGCGTTTCGTCCAGAGACTTTGACTAGGAGTGGTGAGGGAACTAAAGCTGGATACTGTTTATATAGGGTTGCTTTTCGCGCCAAAAACGGATGGGGGCGGCAGCAGCTGCAGGTGCTTAAGTGAATTGCTGCTAGTGTGCCGTGTCTGCGTGTCAGACTGGCACGCATGATGTCGGCTCGAGTAATATGCGCATGCGCGGCTTGTAAGTACTAAGTCCTACAAGTATGTCTACTGCGCATGTGCATAATGTGGCGTCCTAATCTCTGCGCCTAATATAGTAGTATACAAAGCGTCACGACACTCTGTTAGTGCGTGTCAGCTTGGACCGCACACCGCGCATGCGCGCTGAGTGTGTCAGTTGATCCATGCGATCTTGCACAGTGGCGCCAACACAGCTCATTGTAATATAACAATATGCATTCAATATGCCTCCGTTCCATTAGGGAGCGCTGTTACAGCTCCCATACATGGGCTTTTCTCTGTGGTACTCCTTAGATTCGTTTTGAATTATGCTTGTTGCTCTTTTTATCATTTGTGGACTTTAATTACATTGATCTCTTTAATATCCTGTATAGATGTGATAATGGGCATTTATCACTGCCACCACAGTCATCTTTGTTGGCGCCACTGTGCAAGATCGCATGGATCAACTGACACACTCAGCGCGCATGCGCGGTGTGCGGTCCAAGCTGACACGCACTAACAGAGTGTCGTGACGCTTTGTATACTACTATATTAGGCGCAGAGATTAGGACGCCACATTATGCACATGCGCAGTAGACATACTTGTAGGACTTAGTACTTACAAGCCGCGCATGCGCATATTACTCGAGCCGACATAATGCGTGCCAGTCTGACACGCAGACACGGCACACTAGCAGCAATTCACTTAAGCACCTGCAGCTGCTGCCGCCCCCATCCGTTTTTGGCGCGAAAAGCAACCCTATATAAACAGTATCCAGCTTTAGTTCCCTCACCACTCCTAGTCAAAGTCTCTGGACGAAACGCGTCGGAGTGGGGGTGCTAGGCAGGACCCCTGACCCATGGTTCACGTAACTATGCTACCCAGCACTTATGCAAACTACTTTTCTGGACTGTGACATTTCATTTTTTCACTAGGGATACTGATAACAAACACAAGGTTATTTAATAGGCGTTCATTAGGCATTTTCCTATACATGCTATTCACAAACTTTAATGTTCTACACATCTAGGGATTTCATTCCAACATACCATCTTACCTACAAATGATTTATTTGCGCTGTTGGTATTGGTTATATTACTGTATGCTTATGCAGATGTGTGATGCTTTGAGACTGTCATTTATATTTTGACCAGTCTACTTTTTGGTGTGTAGTGTGTACTATCCTTAGCCTTGTATAGGTGCCTTTGAACCCATTAACCTGTTGTGATTCACTTTGATTTACCCTAGTGTTTTTTGAGTCACTATCCTTTTCATGTTTAGGGTTGACAACTTGTGTCGTTCCCTAGTGCTGTTCACTTGTGTTTAAGGGTAGCACCCGTGACAGGGGTCCATGCCTCTTTTTTAAGTGTTTTAAATCATGTACTGTTTATTCATCCCTTTTTGCACTGTGTCAAATAAATAAACAAATATATCAATTGCATACCTGAGTGCTCCCATACGGGTTACTTTTTTCTCTTTTCACTTACATAATTCACAACCCGTGAGCACCGCCAAATCTTACTCATGTAGAGCAAATAGTATATGTTCTTTGGCTTATGGTGGCATGAATATTGTACAAGTAGATGCGAGGTTTTTCTTCCCTATCCCTTCCCCCTCTTTTTCCCCCGTTATTTGAACATATATATATATATGTAGCGGGTGTACCCCTAGAGTACTATAGCTACTGGTACTGCTGTTACCTGTGAGGCTAACCAGAGGCCTGAGCCTCCGCCACTGCGAGCCTGGGGTATACGTACCCTATGCAGGCGCCTCCACAGATGAGGGATCCCAACGTGGTGGGAGTGTGCCCTCACCAGAACAACTATACAATAAATACGCACACCACTGTATGAAACAGTATTTACTTATCAGCATACTATCCTTGGCATATCAATAGCACAGCATCACATAATACAACTGTAGCGGTCATGTAAAATGGCTACAGTCATCTCTCCTGCTGACAGTAAGGCCTGGTAAGTTATGGGCATGCCAGCAGTAATTATGGAGGTTTGCCCTCACACCCTGGTGGGGTGCCCTGTGTATGGATGGGAGTGGTCACATGCTCTGATTCCATGGTTAGTGATGTCAGAGGTGTGTCAGCTTCCAGAGTGTACATAAGGCACAGCACTGTGTCTAAGAGTTATTTCTATCTGAGTCCTGAGTTCTGCAGGAGTTCTGAATAGTCTGCAAGAGTTATGTTATAGTAGCTGAACAGGAAGACTGTGTCCAGGGACCTGGCACAGGGTTAAGACATCCCGGCTGGGATAGGGAATCCCTATTAAAGGAGAATTACACCTTTCAAAGGGAAGCACTGAGGGACAATGAGTGGCTAGAGAAACTACTGCGAGGGGCAGTTAGCCCACCTCAACCAATAAAGATGCTCTTAATCACAAACCCTCTCGTGTACATGTGTGGAGTGAATGTACAGAGAGGAGCACCACAGAGGAGTTCCTCGCCAGGACCATCCCTAAGTGACCGAAGGGACCCTGATGAGGTGGAGGCGCTGCACTGGAACTAGGTAGGACTCAGCACACTACCTCAGCTGCCTGTCTGGACGGGTCCTCCCCATACACCATCATGCGGGAGACTCAGGAGTCCTGTTGCCAACAGGTGCACCACCAGACACTACCACACTGTAATGGGGACCGGTTAGACCACAGGGGCCAATGTGAGATTGGGTGGGTCAGGCCGGGCCAGAAAAACCGTTACATTTGGAGGCGAGCTGCTGAGATCAGATCTGTCATCAGGACAGGCTCTAGCTAGACACACTGGGAAACAGGGAGAGCGTCTGCTGCCACTCTGTGCTGCGTAGGGACGGACCTAGGGGTGGTCAGGGGCTGACAGGGTATGGTCAGTTCTCAGGGACGACCTAGGGGCCTGAAAGGAGTGAGGGGTCTGGAGCCGGGCTATAGTTGACTGAGTCACTTTGAGGTAGTGCTAGTTGGTAGGACGCCAGAAGGGATAGCCTGTTAACGTGGTCAGGAATCCTGGAGAGGGTCTGCGCTAGGCTGACCAAGAGAGGTAGACGCCCCAAGTACTGCATGGCAGAGCCAGAGTACTCTAGCTCATTCCAGACACTTACCATAGGGAGCACAGACTGGGAGGAAGGAGTTACAGCAGACACTGAGAGAGTGAGCCTAGCCTGAGGTAGTGCAACATGAGTCCAGCCTAGATCAGGTACACATGTGGTGGTGCATCTGAGCAAATCTTTATTGTACTGGTGTGGTGGCTGCCCCGCAGAGCGGAGCCCCATGTACGATAATTGGTACGAGAGTGTGACAACCCAAGGAATGGAGGATCCGCGTGGTGCGGAGAGCCCAAAATGGCGACCAGAGGCTGATGGGAAAGGCACCCGTGGCGTGCGCCCCACTGAAGAGCAAACTGTCGCTGAGCTGTCTTTAACTAATCTGCTCTGGAGTGGAGCGAAGGCTGTGGCTGCCCCGTTTTTGTCCTGTCTGGGACACCGAGGGGCCACCCTTGAAGAGTGTGAGGACATTGTGATAACTGGGGGGGAACCCAGCGAGAAGAGCAAACAAACTGACATTTCGGGCTTAAAAGCCAACCAAAATGGCGGTTCCCGCTTGCTAGGGAGACCGCATGGGCCAGTCGCAGAGAAAATGGCTGATACAGAACTTGCAAAAAGCTGGCCGAGAATGGCGCGAACAGCAGAGCCCCGCCCTAATGGGGGGCATGGCGCGAAAGCTATGGCTGCGCCTTCATGGACAGTGACTCACTCGGCCCCTGTGCTGAGTCAACCGCTTAGTCTATGGGACCCTCCCCTGATTTCGACCAGGGGGAGTGACTTTCAATTATGGCCTGTGGGAATGCACCCACTGGGCCCAGGGACTGATATCCAGACGGCGCCACTACAAGAAGTAGTTCCGGCCGCGGAGGTAACGTGCAAAAAGGAGGGATATTTTGCACGAAAAGCAGCTGCCAGGAGAAGGCGGGAACTAGCCGCGGGCCAAGACTCCCACTCTGACGAGGAAATTGGCGCGAAAACGCAGACCGCGCCCACCAGGACTGAGAAAGGCACGGCCTTAATTAAGGGGCATGCTATTCCCCTGTGGGATCCGCCCATAATTGCAACCCCTGGGGGCGGGTTCCAGCTATGCCAGCGGAAGGAGGAGCCGAAGCAGGAAGTGGCTGGCCCAGAAGCTTCTACCGGTCAGTTGCGAGGAACCACTGACCTGGAGAGACCCATACTGAAAGTGGTCCCTACTAAAAGAATGGCCTGCTCCTCCACTGTGGGCACTATGGTCTCCACCCAGCCCTACTCGGTACCCGGCGGGGTACTGGTAGTCAGGGTGGCCAACACCGAGACGGTGGTCGGGCTCTGCCTACAATGCGGGCTGCCCGGAGGCATTGTTAACACGGCGGCACGCTGCCCACAATGCGGGACACTATACTTATGGCCAATGCCGACGTTCATTCCGATCCAATCTGCTGACCCCCCGGGGGATACGGCTAGGCGCTCCGCCGAGTCCCCTGGTGCACTGTGGATCAATCGTGCAAGTCCCGGAGAAAGGGGACTGGAGTCGATTAAATCGGCTGGGTCAGCAGCAACCGAGACGGTCGGGTCACTCCCCGACCGCACTGAGAAAAGACTATCGCCCCGATCGGTGACCCTTAAGTCGGGGAAGGCAGAATACTCGGATGAGGATCTCCGAGAGCTAGCGGAGGTGAAATCGAGGCCCAGGACAGAACCGGGGAGGACGACACCCCGTAGTGTGAGTAGCAGCCTGGAAAGCAGGGCGTCCCCCGCAGATCGGCGAGCCGAGAGACGGAGTCCCTCCGCCTCAGGACATGGTGGCGACGGGCGAGAGACGCCTACACCCCTGCGGAATGGTAAGAGAAAGCCACTCACTTACCTTGCTCCGGTAGACGGTGTAGCGGAAACAAGGCCGTGCCAGGCCCAAGACGCACGTACGGAGGAGATACCACTTCCGGTGGAGACGACGGCGGAGCTTCCGGATGTCGTCATTGAGGAAGAGATCCCGCATGGGGGTCCCACCCAAGATGGCGGCGCTTCCGGTTTCGGTGAGGACATCATTTCCGGTGGCGGCGGCGGAACAGACGGGAAAGATGCAGCAACGCTTCGGCGATCGGGTGAAGGTCCCCGATCACCTCAAAGGCCCAAGAGCTGGATGGGAGACCCGCAGACGGATGAGGGTGAGCTATCCTCCTTGGAGCAGTCCATGGACAGCCGGGAACGGGTCGTAGTCCCGTGGCGTATCCCATCTTGCCCCTACGCCCAACCCCACGCCCTAGGTAAAACCCTTGCCCCCATCACATGTTCCCCGGTATCCCCGCCTAGCCTGGAACTGGTGGACATACCTTTGGGGGGAGAGGAGAGACGGACTGGGGAAAGACAGCGCAGTTGCGCTACGGAGGGCATTTCTCGGGGAGGGGGAGAATTAGGCAAGGCCGCGGTAGGCCGGTGGTTGCCTCCTGTGACCAATAAAACAGAGGACAAGGCCCTGGGATCATCACGGTGGTCCGTACCACGGTCAGCACGGACATCGGGGGTATTCTCATGGGGGGATGCGGAAGAGAGTGACTCAGGGGATTCACATAGGTTCAAGGAACACCGTTGGTGGGCGCCCCTCTTTGAAGGTTATACGGCCTGGATGGATCGTACGCGATTCCTTATTAGAAGGGAGGATGTAGTTGACTTTTGGTGGGCCAAGGGAGAATTCACCCCTGAACAGCGAGACAGAGAGCTGCAGGAACGGTGGTATAAGATTGAGCACAGGGAGATAGAGCCCATGGGTCCCGACACACTGTCAGACCCTGTGGATCCTGACGAACCCCTGTCATGGGTGCTACCTGGGAGGGCAGGTAGAGCTGACCTAATTAGGGTCAGTAGAGCGGAACGGGCAATAATGGCTCGATACAAGTCTTCCCACGGGTTGGAGTACCCTTATGTCCCTGAACCCCTCATGGAGGAGATAGAAGAGAACAAGGAAAGGTGGCTTAGGGAAACCATCGAGATGTACCTAGTCAATAAGGGGAGTGAAGTTACAGGAAGGAGGGCAGAGGACAGAATAGATCACCTGATGCGAGTGTGGAGTATAGGGAGGAATATACACAAACACAGGGTGACCTATAGGCCCGAGAGGGGACTGCCTAGGCACTATCATGTCACGGTCCTGGACATGGGTGGTAGAGAGGTTAAGAAACCTGACCCGAGCCACTATTATTAGGGGGTACTAAGGCATTTTGTGGGCTCGTGGCTGCTGGTCGGGGCAGGCTTGGCGAGATGTTACTGTGGTCATTTTTTTTGTATAATGGACAATCTGTGATGTTAACAATTATGTGTTATGTGTTACAGTGCTTCCTGGAAGAAGGTATTTAAATTTAGGTCCCAGCGAGGATGATGGGATTCATCAGGGGGAGAATGTAGCGTCATGTAAAATGGCTACAGTCATCTCTCCTGCTGACAGTAAGGCCTGGTAAGTTGTGGGCATGCCAGCAGTAATTATGGAAGTTTGCCCTCACACCCTGGTGGGGTGCCCTGTGTATGGATGGGAGTGGTCACATGCTCTGATTCCATGGTTAGTGATGTCAGAGGTGTGTCAGCTTCCAGAGTGTACATAAGGCACAGCACTGTGTCTAAAAGTTAGTTCTATCTGAGTCCTGAGTTCTGCAGGAGTTCTGAATAGTCTGCAAGAGTTATGTTATAGTAGCTGAACAGGAAGACTGTGTCCAGGGACCTGGCACAGGGTAAAGACATCCCGGCTGGGATAGGGAATCCCTATTAAAGGAGAATTACACCTTTCAAAGGGAAGCACTGAGGGACAATGAGTGGCTAGAGAAACTACTGCGAGGGGCAGTTAGCCCACCTCAACCAATAAAGATGCTCTTAATCACAAACCCTCTCGTGTACATGTGTGGAGTGAATGTACAGAGAGGAGCACCACAGAGGAGTTCCTCGCCAGGACCATCCCCAAGTGACCGAAGGGACCCTGATGAGGTGGAGGCGCTGCACTGGAACTAGGTAGGACTCAGCACACTACCTCAGCTGCCTGTCTGGACGGGTCCTCCCCATACACCATCATGCGGGAGACTCAGGAGTCCTGTTGCCAACAGGTGCACCACCAGACACTACCACACTGTAATGGGGACCGGTTAGACCACAGGGGCCAATGTGAGATTGGGTGGGTCAGGCCGGGCCAGAAAAACCGTTACACAACATTGCATAACATTTGCATACCATAGCCTTTATATCAACACACATATAGACTGAGTGTGTGCTTGGTTTCAGTCCCTTATCACCTTAGTCCCTGGTGTACCACTGTGCCATGGCACTTAACCTCTTAGTGTCCACCAGCTATGAAGTCAGGGTGTGTTTGTGTAAGAGACAGCGCTTCCCTGTGTTGGGGCCCGTTGGTGCACTTTAAGATATTACCTTCCTGGTTATGGTCCTAACAGGAGAATCCTTGGTAACTCTGCAACACCGCCACGTGATCCCACGCCGTGCTGTTCTGCTCTCTGCAGAAGGGGTGAACACTCTGACTCCACAGGGGAGGGATCCCCAGCCGGATGATCCACTGCACACTGTGTCTGCTATTGAGCAAATACCACACCAGAACTCTCAGGCTGCGCTGGTAATCAGGCAATGTCCTGCAGTATTTCCTCTCTCAAACTATATGAAAAGGTCCCTGCATTAAGGCCTTCCCTATACAGCACTCTCAGCGCCTCTACAGTGACTCAGGGAACTAACTGGGCCTTGGGGATTGGACATCTGCCCTAGTCCCTGGAGCACTGCTCCGTGGATCTAACCTGCAGCTTCAGGCTCCTGATCCGCACTGCCTGCTTCCTCTCCCAGCAGGCAATAGTCCTTCCTGCTTCTTCGGCAGAATCCTGCAGCCTCACTGGCTCCCTGGTATCAGGTGGTGGCACTGCCCCTGAGCATCATGGGTATTGTAGTCCCGCCTACAGCCTTTAACATAGGGAGCCTCGTGCTCTCCCTCTAATGGCTGCTGCTCCGCACCTCGCGCTATTGCCACTCCTGTAATGGCCGATGTGGGCCTGCCCTGCGCAGGCGCAACCTCAGGCACTCTGCCGCTCCTCGCTGCTTCCGCGCATGCGCGACTCAGCATTCATGTGCACGCCCGCCCAACATGGCGGCGCCCTGCTGCGGAAGACACCGGCAACTCTATCGCCTTGCTTGCACTCTGAAGGTAGGGGGGCGGGGAAACCAGTGCACGGGGAGCCCGATGGGGGGGTACCTGGCTACATATATATAGGAACGGATAAACGATTGAACGATTGATGCTAATGCTATCCCAAATGGAATAAAGCTCCCAGTAGCTATCGGAGAACACACAGTGCAGTTTACAAGTGGAACATCTTGTGAGATGTGAAGTGACTCCCCCACGTGGTGCGGAAGCGGTGAGTGTGGAGGAAGCAAGACATACATAGGGAGACGCCGAATTTACGGAAATCAAGTCAGCAAGAAAGGAGGAGACAGAGGTAGAGGGTTGAGCTGCGGTTTGAAGATCCCGAACTGTGATATGCAGTGAAACAAGAAGAGGGGTGGGTGATCAGAGAGGACACGGAGAAGGAGAAAAGGTAGAGCTGCTTCCCTCCCTTCCCGCAAGTGTCCCTCTCCCCCCCCCCCCCTCCCCACATATTCTCCCCTCCCACCATTCAAATTTCCCACCACCCAGAAGAACAACACGGAGGGTAAGGAGACGCACTTTTATTGCCAATTCTATGTGACTTGTTATAAGGAATTTACCCTTGGATCCAACAGGTTGTATTAGTCTTTTTAAAGGCTTGGATACACATTGGGACATTTAATTCTCATAATTTCAGTGTTACTCTCTTGCAACCAAACATTCAAGTTTTTTATTTTATTTTTGTACTTAAGGAAGTTTTTACAATAAATGTATGTTTAGAAGACTACTACCCATCTTATCATATTGATTATTCACCTTCATTGTTCCTTTATAGCAACATTATCTACTGTTTCATTTGAATGCAGCAAGGATTCTCCCTTTTCCAGTTGGATTCAGTGACATTTTTGTTTTTGTTTTTTTGAGATCTCCTATTACAGTGCCTCATTTTTGAATTAGTGTGGATTCCTAACTGTTTCACATTCCTGTTCCCTCCCCTTATTTGCGCCTAGGTCATCTTCACCAATCTCTTCCTCTCAGCGGTGGTGGGGCTGTGGACCTAATTGGCAGCATCCAGGATAGTGACAGGTAGTCACTGGAAGCACCTCCTTCAGATTTATATATTGTGGTTTTTTTTATCACTTTTATATTGTGTTTATATTTAATTTTGATGCACTATTGTTCTTTCTTTTATATATATATATATATATATATATATATATATATATATATATATATATATATATATATATATATATGTAGCCATGCATAATAATGACTGCATACATCTTCCCTGTTGGCAGTAAGTCCTGGTAAATACAGGCCTGCCCACAGTAGTTATGGAGGTTTTCCCTCACACCCTAGTGTGGTGCCCTGTGTAAGGATGGGAGTGGCTGTATGCTCTGAGTCCCTGGATAGTGACCTCAGAGATGCGCCTGCCCCCTGGAGTATAAAGGGCACAACACTGACAGTTAGTGTTGTTGTTGGTGGAGAAATAGTAACCAGAAGGTACAAGATTGGAGAATCACTTTTGTGACCCTAGTGCAGTAACTAGCGGTAGCAGAGTGATCAGTTAAGTTTGTCTACGCCATACTGTGTCCAGGGACCTGGCACAGCGGTGATCTCCCTAGGAGAAAGGGAATCCCACTTCAATACGGGAGGGCGTACCTGGCAAAGGGACAGCACGGAGAGATGTGCGGCTAGAGCCGGCAGCTGCATGGGGCAGTCTGCTACATCCCTGTATTCAATAAAGATGTCCTTGAGAAAAAGAACCCCACTGTGTGAGTGTGAGATTACTCAACAGTGGATGGCACCAAGAAGGAGTTCCTCACCAGGACCATCTCCCTGCAGAAGCACAGATCCTGATGAGGTGGAGGCGCTGCACATGATGTAAGTTGGACTCGTACCCACTACCTCAGCTACCTGTCCTGATGACATCCCCTAATAACACCCAGCGGGAGACTCAAGAGCCCTGTTGCCTACAGGTGCACCACCAGACACAAACATGTAATGGGGACTGGTTAGACTACCCGGGCCAATGTGAGATTGGGTGGGGGAATACCCGTTACATATATATATATATATATATATAAAAAAAAGAAAGAACAATAGTGCAATATATATATGTATGTATGTATATATGTTACCTGGTTTTGGATAAGTGACCTTGTAGAAATCATAATTTTGATCTTAATCTTTAGCTTTTCTCTTGACAGTTGTTTTCAGTGCTGTGTAAGAGAGACAACGCTTCCTGTTTTGGGAAAACTGGAATGGACTTTTCACTGTAAAAAAACTGAAGTGGCAAATTGATAGAAGTAGCCGTTCTCCCATAAAGATTCAGTATTGATTCCATTGTACAGAGCTCTCTGTGAGGTGGGACAGTCCTACGTTGTATTCTAATTACTGGTGCAGTTCAGCAAAGGGAGCATACTGCGATGAACAATAATGTGCAGATTATCCTATCCAATCTGAACTAGAACCATTTTCTACTCATTAACCTTAATTATGTATCTTTGCAGCCTGAATAAAGATGTCCCTATATTTGTGTGCACAATGGCATTCCCCACCATTCCCTGCCCACTTCATGTGTTCGAGCCGCGATATCGTCTGATGATCAGAAGAAGCATGGAGACCGGTACAAAGCAGTTTGGAATGTGCATAGCTGATGAGCTGAAAGGGTAAATTATTAGATTAATTATATACTTTCCGGCAGAGAATATAGGAAATTCAGCGCTCGTGCTGCAGATATACAGTTTGCTGGAAGCATTAATCCCCTTGCAGCATGTGTGTAGAGCGTCTCCCCAATGGGCTCCTAGAACAAGGTGACCCCCAAGATGGGGGGCACCTTGAGATGAAAAGAAGAAAAATGCACACAATGCGCACCAGGGATTAAAATGAAGTAAAATATTTATTAATAAAACAAAAAATAACTGAGGGGATCCAACCCCACCTCAGTACATAATGCTATAGATCCGGGTTAAAGTAACAATGGACAGAAACCCCATCAAGAGTAAAATGTATCTAATTAGACTAAATCTACAAACATAGCAATTAAATAAAATAAAAAGACATGAATGTTCAAAAAAACGGGATGCGTGTACCGTACCCAGAATTAAGCTAAGATAGTAGCTGAACAACTGCCTGAGGCTGAAAGGGGGAGACGGAGACTTACACTGAAGCCCCAAGCGGGTTCTGCAGGTGAACGTATGAGGGTCCGCACCACGCCACCGCAGAGATGTTGCCACCGCCAGAGCTCCCTGCAAACGCCATCTCAGCCTGTCAGCATACGCGCAGAGTGACCTGTCTCTGCGGTGGCGTGGTCCGGACCCTCATACGTTCACCTGCAGAACCCGCTTGGGGCTTCATTGTAAGTCTCCGTCTAACCCTTTCAGCTTCAGGCAGTTGATCAGCTACTATCTTAGCTTAATTCTGGGTACGGTACACGCATCCCGTTTTTTTGAACATTCATGTCTTTTTATTTTATTTAATTGCTATGTTGTTTGTAGATTTAGTCTAATTAGATACATTTTACTCTTTATGTGGTTTCTGTCCATTGTTACTTTAACCCGGATCTATAGCATTATGTACTGAGGTGGGGTTGGATTCCCTCAGTTTTTTTTGTTTTATTAATAAATATTTTACTTCATTTTAATCCCTGGTGCGCATTGTGTGCATTTTTCTTAATTATATACTTTCCTCCTGTTTTCTCCCGAGTGCTCAAATCAGTGCATGCGTCTGTATAAATAATAGGCAATGAACTTAAACAACATTTTACAGAGCTCCATGAAGACCCGTGTCTGTGCATGATGGGGTATCTCCAAGGTTCATTCTTTCATTTTTACTCCCTGTTCATGCAGTTTAATAGTAATGTTATTATCTTGGTCACTTTCCTGCTATTTTATTATCTTGTCACACAATTCAGACTTGTTTGTGATGTGCAGGGCCGCCGAGAGGGTGGGGGGGCAGCCGGTATTGGTGTCCCAAGCCCCGTGAATCAGGGGCCCGGGCCCCCTGCTGGTCACGTGTCACTGTTGGCGGTTGTGTCAGAAAAAACCCCCAGCTGAACTGCTTTAGGAGAGGAGTTCCAATCAGGGCCTTACTCTAGGGCGGGGCCTTACTCTAGGGCAGCCCCACCCCCCTGGCTGATTGAAGGCCCCCCCCCCCCTTCGGGCTGGTTAAAGGCTCCTGAATCCCCCCCCACTCCCGGACCTGTTGAAGCCTCATCCCGCAGGCCAATTGAAGGCCCCTCCTGTGGGCCGGTCGAAGGCTCCTGAGACCCCCCCTTGTTGGTTTAAGCTTCCCCCCGCAGGCTGATTGGGGTCCCCTCCTGTGAGCTGGTTGAAGGCTCCCGAGTCCCCCGCGGACCGGTTGAAGAGGTATTGTAATTTATTAATAATCATCAATACTGTACCCATTACACCCATACTTAACCCCCCAGGCCCATACTTAACCTAGTATTATAATAACAAGAACGTTTAATTAAAAGTTGCGACCAAATTTTTTTTTCATCTTAGGTGAGCGCTATGGGTTGGGTGGGTTGCTCCTTTCATTTGTCCTGGGCCCCAAGATTTTTTGCTGGTGGCGCTGGTGATGTGTACAGTGCTTACTATTCTTGTTACAGTGCCATATAACTGTGCAATAATGCAGTCTGCCTCTATGTACAGCTATGGTACAAGCTAATGTCACAGTGACTTAAAGCGGCTGTCTGGCTGATCGCCATTTTGTTTTGCATTTTATTTTTTTGTCTCCTATGTCTTCTCGCCCTTTTCAATGTTATATTTATTTTTAGATCTGATGCTTTGTTCAAGAGATATAAATGTGTGAAATATTACATATCCAGAAGGTTAAAATGGAGCTCTCCCCGGAGCAGTGTAAAGGTTACTATGATAACCACAAATTATTAAGGAAATCATACTTCTAACATTATACTATAACTCCTATAGGCTTCTTGGATGGCTGCTTTATCATGTCATGGTTCCATATTATGTTGTGCGAGCATTACAGCTACACAAAATCTGTGATATATGTATGACACTATCATGGCCATATGCGCAGGTCACAGCTGTATTATGACCAGTCCCTGGCTGCTGTATGACTCCTTGTTGCTTCTGTTCTATAGATTCACTCGCAATGTCATTTCAGGTTTGCAGATTATGGCTGTATGTTGCATGTGAGGGATGTGAAGTTTTTCCCTGATGGCCGGTCAGTGGTTGACACAGTTGGCCTGAGTCGATTCAAAGTCTTGAGCCATGGACAGAGAGATGGTTATAACACTGCAAACATCGAATACTTGGAGGACAAGAAGGTAATAACCTGGCAGGCATTTCACAAACTCCAAAAGAACAACATTACTATCTCACATACACAACTCAGGTTGTCATTGAACCTCACCAGCAAGGCCGCAATTTGCTCTTCTAAACTACTTACTTTTTTTGAAAGTGGTGTCCTCACTCTTATTGAGACCCCATGTTTTGTACCTTCATACTATCATGTGTTTCTGAGTTAGTGAACCCCAAAACAGGGTCTCAGGTATGAATCAAAATGGGTGGAGATTGCTATTGTGGAAGCCAGGCAACAAGATATGAGCATCTCCTTGTTCATCATGTTATGTGTCTATCTGATCACACGTTAAAGAGTTACGGTCTAAACAAAGGTCTAATAATATGTCTTTAAGAGGACAACCTTTCTAAAAAAACCTTTACTTTTCTAAAGCTTAAGTTGTGTTTTGGACAAGCACCCACAATTACACATTTGCATGGATCCTGATAAATGTACCCTGAGGATAACACACTTCTGTATGGTATGGAATAAATGAAGCTATGTTATCTGTACTTTTCACTAAACACATGTGGAAGGACAGGAATATGAAGAGCTTCTCCTCTGCACAATTCTGTATATGGTCAAGCCATTACATTCTTTTCCATGTCTCTCCATATACATGGAGTATGCATCTCTCCATATATATTTGAGTTGTCTGAAGCTTCTGAATTATCTTCGCTTTTAGGGTACAAGTTTCACATCAATATGTGAGCACAGGCAACATACACTGGTCGAACACATTCCTCTTGAGGCACAGTGGTTCACTTGAAAGATTGTATTGATTGCTGGAGGTCTTCTGGACATGTGCCAAAATTGACATTGCTATATGCAAATCATAGGTGGCTCAAGTATTCACTGTTGATTTTGGTCCCTTTTTCTTCTTAATTCATTGTCTTGAATAATTCTTTAAGTGTTGCTGTGAAAAACTTTGGGGACATGGAGTCTCCTTGTCGCACACCCTTGCTGATGCTTATCTTGCATGTTCCTTCATGTAATATAATACAGTAGTTGTGTTTTTTTTTATCCCCATCATTGCCAGGACCTCGTTGGAGAGCAGGGAGATGATTTCCGCCACCCTTACCCGATAAGCAGCAAACATGGATGGCTGGAACTCAAACTAAATGGAGCACTGGTTTAGGAATCCCGTGCAGACAGCAGGATATCCTCCACAGCGCAGAGAAGTAGGTATACGAGGTTCCGGACGGGGTGGAGGAACTACGAGTGCAGGTGTCGCAGGGATTGGTGCAATCTGGAGGGTATCCAGTCTGGAAGCAATGGTGTTCAGAGATGAAGATATTAGGGCCAATTGTTGGTCTTGGTCTGAAAGGTATTTCTCATGTTTTCGTAGGAGATTCCCTTGGGTGAAAACAGCCTTCCCTACCTCAGTGGGGACCATGTCTGGCCAGAGAATAATGTAACGTTGCTCGTCTCTAGACAGGAACCAGCCCCACAGGGCTGAAGAAGGACCTAAACTGAGAGACAGCGTCTTGAATTGAGTATAGATTGAGTATAGCGAAGTCGGATTCACAGGCTGAGATCAAGGCAGGGGGAAAGGTGCAGAGTCGAAGTCAAGTCTGGATGTGAACAAACATTAACGCTGGAGTATAATAGGAACAAACATGAAACCATGCTCTTGCAACTGTAACGGTATTTCTGGCCCGGCCTGACCCACCCAATCTCACATTGGCCCCTGTGGTCTAACCGGCCCCCCATTACAGTGTGGTAGTGTCTGGTGGTGCACCTGTTGGCAACAGGACTCCTGAGTCTCCCGCATGATGGTGTGTGGGGAGGACCCGTCCAGACAGGCAGCTGAGGTAGTGTGCTGAGTCTCACCTAGTTCCAGTGCAGCGCCTCCACCTCATCAGGGTCCCTGCGTCCGCATGGGGATGATCCTGTTGAGGAACTCCTCCGTGGTGCTCCTCTCTGTACATTCACTCCACACATGTACACGAGAGGGTGTTCGAATAAGAGCATCTTTATTGATTGATGTGGGCTAGCTGCCCCACGCAGTAGAATATCTAGCCACTCATCTTGAGTCAATGCTTCCCTTTGAAAGGTGAGCTCTCCTTTAATAGGGATTCCCTATCCCAGCCGGGATATCTTTACCCTGTGCCAGGTCCCTGGACACAGTCTCTTGCAGTTACTAAAACATAACCAGTAACTCAGGCTAGGACTAGAACTTGAACTCCTCCTCTTAGCTGAACTTGTACTAGAACCAGAACTCCTGCCAGAACTAACTTTTAGACACAGTGCTGTGCCTTATGTACACTCTGGAAGCTGACATACCTCTGACATCACTAACCATGGAGTCAGAGCATGTGACCGCTCCCATCCATACACAGGGCACCCCAACAGGGTGTGAGGGCAAACCTCCATAATTACTGCTGGCATGCCCACAACTTACTAGGCCTTACTGTCAGCAGGAGAGATGACTGTAGCCATTTTACATGACCGCTACATTCTCCCCCTGGTGAATCCCATCATCCTCGCTGGGACCTAAATTTGTTTACCCTTTTCCATGAAGCACTGAAACACAAAACATAATTAGAACATCTTACAAATTTTCATAATACGCACAGAAAAAAATGTCTACAGTACACTCCGCCAAGCCCGCCCCGTCCAGCAGCCACGAACCCGCGTAATACATAGTACCTCCTAAAAGTAGTGACTGGGGTCAGGTTTTCGTACCTCCCTACCACCCATATCCAGGACCGTAACATAGTAATGTCTCGGCAGTCCCCTCTCGGGCCTATAGGTCACCTTATGTTTGTAGATGTTCCTTCCTATGCCCCATATGCGTACTAAGTGCTCTATCCGCTCCTCGGCCTTCTTCCCTACCACTGCACTTCCCCTACCGACCAAGTACATTTCAATGGCCTCCCTAAGCCACTTCCCTCTGTTTTCCTCTATTTCGTCCATGAGAGGCTCAGGGACATACGGGTACTCCAACCCGTGGGATGACTTATAACGAGCCGTTATGGCCCGTTCAGCCCTACTTATCCTGGTCAGGTCAGCCCTACCGGCCCTCCCAGGTAACACCCATGATAGGGGCTCATCAGGGTCCACGGGATCTGACAGGATGCTGGGACCCATGGGTTCTATCTCCCTATGCTCGATCTGCAGCCATCGCTCCTGCAACTCTCTATCCCTTTGCTCCGGGGTGAACTCTCCCGCAGCCCACCAGTAATCCACTACATCTTCTCGCCGGATGAGGAACCGAGTACGGTCCATCCATGCGGAGTACCCTTCGAATAGCGGGGCCCACCAACGGTGCTCTCTGAATCTATGTGACTCCCCTGACTCTCTATCATCTTCTTGGGAAAATACCCCCGATGTCCGTTCAGATCGCGGTACTGACCACCTGTAAGATCCCGGGGCCTTTTTCACTGGTTCGGAAGCTACAGGGGGCAACCACCTGCCTACCGCGGCCACTCTCAACTCTCCTTGAGAAGTGCCTTCCGTAGCGCAACTGCGCTGTCTCCCCCCAGTCCGTTTCACCTCCTCTTCCGAGGGTAAGTCCACCGACTCCAAGCTAGGCGGGGATCCCGGGGAACCGATGACAGGGGCAGGGGTTTTATCTAGGGCATGGGAGGGGACATAAGGGCAAGTGATGGGACCCCACGGGGTTACGACCCGTTCCCGGCTGTCCGTAGACTGGTCCAATGAGGACATCTCACCCTCCTCAGTCCTCGGATCGCCCATCCAACTCCTGGGCCTTTGAGGTGATCGGGGACCTTCACCCGATCGCCGAAGCGTTGCTGCATCCTTCCCGTCTGTTCCGCCGTCGCCACCGGAAATGATGTCCTCACCGGAACCGGAAACGCCGCCATCTTGGGTGGGACCCCCATGCGGGATCTCTTCCTCGATGACGACATCCGGAAGCTCCGCCGTCGCCTTCACCGGAAGTGATGCCGTCTCTCCACGTGCGCCTCAGGCCTGGCACGGCCTTTCCTCCGCTGCGCTGTCTGCCGGAGCAAGGTAAGTGATGGGGCTGCTTCTCTTACTAGTCCGCAGGGGCGTTGGCGTCTCTCTCCCGTCGCCGCCAGGTCCTGGGACGGCGGGACTCCGTCTCTCGGCTCGCCGATCTGCGGGGGATGCCCTGTTTTCCAGACTGCCACTCACCCCACGGGGTGTCGTCCGTCCTGGGTCCCTCTTGGATCCCGATTTCGCCACCGCTAGCTCACGGAGATCCTCGTCGGAGTAATCTCCCTTCCCTGATCTCGGGGTCACCGAGCGTGGCGAAAGTCTTTTCTCTGCGCGTTCGGGGAGTGACCCGACCGCCTCGGTCGCTACTGACCCAGCCGACTTGGTCGATTCCAGTCCCCTTTCTCCGGGACTCGCACGGCTGATCCACAGTGCGCCAGGGGACTCGGCGGAGCGCTTAGCCGTATCCCCCGGGGGGTCAGCAGGTTGAATAGGTATAAATGTGGGCATGGGCCACAAATATAATGTCCCGCAATGTGGGCAACGTGCCGCCGTGTTGACAGTGCCTCCGGGCAGCCTGCATTGTAGGCAGAGCCCGACCACCGTCTCGGTGTTAGCCACCCTGACCACCAGTACCCCGCCGGGTACCGAGTAGGGCTGGGTGGAGACCATAGTTCCCACAGCGGGAGGGCAGGCCATTCTTTTAGTAGGGACCACTTTCAGTATGGGTCTCTCCAGGTCAGTGGTTCCTCGCAACTGACCAGTAGAAGCTTCTGGGCCAGCCACTTCCTGCTTCGGCTCCTCCTTCCGCTGACATAGCTGGAACCCGCCCCCAGAGGTTGCAATTATGGGCGGGGCCCACAGGGGAATATCATGCCCCTTAATTAAGGCCGCGCCTTTCTCAGTCCTGGTGGGCGCGGTCTGCGTTTTCGCGCCAATTTCCTCATCAGAGTGGGATTCTTGGGCTGCGGCTAGTTCCCGCCTTCTCCTAGCTGCTGCTTTTCGTGCAAAATATCCCTCCTTTTTGCACGTTACCTCCGCGGCCGGAACTACTTCTTGTAGTGGCGCCGTCTGGATATCAGTCCCTGGGCCCAGTGGGTGCATTCCCACAGGCCATAATTGAAAGTCACTCCCCCTGGTGGAAATCAGGGGAGGGTCCCATAGACTAAGCGGTTGACTCAGCACAGGGGCCGAGTGAGTCACTGTCCATGAAGGCGCAGCCGTAGCTTTCGCGCCATGCCCCCCATCAGGGCGGGGCTCTGCTGTTCGCGCCATTCCCGGCCAGCTCTTTGCAAGTTCTGTATCAGCCATTTTCTCTGCGACTGGCCCATTCGGTTTCCCTAGCAAGCGGAAACCGCCATTTTGGTTGGCTTTTAAGCCCAAAAAGTCAGTTTGTTTGCTCTCCTCGCGGGGTTCCTCCCCAATTATCACAATGTCCTCACACTCTTCAAGGGTGGCTCCTCGGTGTCCCAGACAGGATAAAAACGGGGCAGCCACGGCCTTCGCTCCACTCCAGAGCAGATTAGTTTGCTCAGCGACAGTTTGCTCTTCAGTGGGGCGCACGCCACGGGTGCCTTCCCCATCAGCCTCTGGTCGCCATTTTGGGCTCTCCGCACCACGCGGATCCTCCATTCTTTGGGTTGTCACACTCTCGTACCAATTATCGTACATGGGGCTCCGCTCTGCGGGGCAGCCACCACACCAGTACAATAAAGATTGCTCAGATGCACCACCACATGTGTACCTGATCTAGGCTGGACTCATGTTGCACTACCTCAGGCTAGGCTCACTCTCTGAGTGTCTGCTGTAACTCCTTCCTCCCAGTCTGTGCTCCCTATGGTAAGTGTCTGGAATGGGCTAGAGTACTCTGGCTCTGCCATGCAGTACTTGGGGCGTCTACCTCTCTTGGTCAGCCTAGCGCAGACCCTCTCCAGGATTCCTGACCATGTTAACAGGCTATCCCTTCTGGCGTCCTACCAACTAGCACTACCTCAAGGTGACTCGGTCAGCTATAGCCCGGCTCCAGACCCCTCACTCCTTTCAGGCACCTAGGTCGTCCCTGCGAACTGACAATATCCCGTCAGCCCCCTGACCACCCCTAGGTCCGTCCCTACGCAGCACAGAGTGGCAGCAGACTCTCTCCCTGTTTCCCAGTGTGCCTAGCTAGAGCCTGTCCTGATGACAAATCTGATCTCAGCAGCTCGCCTCCAAATGTAACGGTATTTCTGGCCCGGCCTGACCCACCCAATCTCACATTGGCCCCTGTGGTCTAACCGGCCCCCCATTACAGTGTGGTAGTGTCTGGTGGTGCACCTGTTGGCAACAGGACTCCTGAGTCTCCCGCATGATGGTGTGTGGGGAGGACCCGTCCAGACAGGCAGCTGAGGTAGTGTGCTGAGTCTCACCTAGTTCCAGTGCAGCGCCTCCACCTCATCAGGGTCCCTGCGTCCGCATGGGGATGATCCTGTTGAGGAACTCCTCCGTGGTGCTCCTCTCTGTACATTCACTCCACACATGTACACGAGAGGGTGTTCGAATAAGAACATCTTTATTGATTGATGTGGGCTAGCTGCCCCACGCAGTAGAATATCTAGCCACTCATCTTGAGTCAATGCTTCCCTTTGAAAGGTGAGCTCTCCTTTAATAGGGATTCCCTATCCCAGCCGGGATATCTTTACCCTGTGCCAGGTCCCTGGACACAGTCTCTTGCAGTTACTAAAACATAACCAGTAACTCAGGCTAGGACTAGACCTTGAACTCCTCCTCTTAGCTGAACTTGTACTAGAACCAGAACTCCTGCCAGAATTCACTTTTAGACACAGTGCTGTGCCTTATGTACACTCTGGAAGCTGACACACCTCTGACATCACTAACCATGGAGTCAGAGCATGTGACCGCTCCCATCCATACACAGGGCACCCCACCAGGGTGTGAGGGCAAACCTCCATAATTACTGCTGGCATGCCCACAACTTACTAGGCCTTACTGTCAGCAGGAGAGATGACTGTAGCCATTTTACATGACCGCTACACAACTTACTGGAGAAAGTCCTGCCTTTTAACGGCAGGACGCCAGTAACCAATATGGTCACTGTTGCTTCAGTGTGGGTGGAAGTGAAAACAGATTTGCCAGAAAGCAAAATGGTCATCGGAACTTTAGTGTGGGCTCTGACGTTGCCGAAGCTTCATACAATATATCAATTGTATCTATGGCATGGAATTGGGAACTATATTTTTATGACAAATATTTTTTCTTGATTTTCAGGAGGGTTACAACAAAAATTCCATGTCATTTTCCGGAGGCATGTTTACCCGACACAGTGAGCAAACAGTAAATCAACAAGTTCTTATAAGCCTATACAGGGAAAAACTGCATCGAACATACCGAAGTATGAACTCCACTTAACTCTGTGGAGAAGATAGAAGAGGACAGGCGAAGAAAGAGAGATAGAAAAAGGGAGAGGGAGGGTGAGGGGGGGGGGGGAGAATGGAGCTAGGGGAGGGGTGGGGAGAGGGGGGGAGAGGTGCGGCACAGAGAGCTAGTGGAACAAGAGGAAGGGCCACCAGGCCTCCTCTAGGCCCAATTCTTATACTATTTTAATTGTAGGGCCACTGGTCCCATACCCGGTTGAACCGGTCTAACTTCTGGTTCAGGAGAGCCGATATGTACTCCATTAGTTTAACCTCATTTGTTCTACGGAGCACCATCTGTTTGGACGGGGTTTTTACTTTTTTCCAATTGGCTTTGTGCGAGCAACGAGCTGCGGTGAGCACGTGTGAGATTAGTTTTATAAGAGGGGCAGAGACTGACTCCACCGGTTTTGCTAGAAGAAACACCAGAGGATCTAGGCGGATCTCCTCTCCGGCTATTGCCTCAATTAGGGAGCGGATCATGCTCCAGAATATCTGGACCTTAGGGCATGTCCACAGTATATGCGCCAGATCTCCACTCTGACTGCATCCTCTCCAACACATATCAGGCTGGTCAGGGAATTGGGAACTATCTATTGATATTAGCCCCAATAATCAGTAAGGCATGCATTATATACAGTGTTCGACAAACCTAAACATTTGCACGCCCCAGGCGAGTGGATTTAACATCGTGGCGAGCTCCTATTGGCCCAAGCAGCACCCGTGTGGTACTAGGTGGCGAGTAGATTTTTTTGTTCGGCGAGTAGATTTTTTTGGTGATTTGTCGACCACTGATTATATATGTATACCAAACGTTTAACTTCCATAACATCTTATAATCCTTAAAAAAGACATATGGGGCATTACAAAATAGCACTTCTCGCTTCCTCTCCATATAAATTATTCTGAGCATCTCAGATTAGTACAGTTTATGATTTGGTTTGTTTAATAAAAAAAAATGAAGTGCTGAGTGGCATAGCAAAACATTATATAACCCTCTGGCTATAGAAAGGTTAAAATAAGTGAAACAAGTACTTATTCAGATGCTGGATTACTGTGTGCGTGTGTGAAATGGGTTTGGTAAAGGCATTGCAGACTCTTGTCACATGTCCCAGAACAATGTGTTTGAAATATTCCAGATCTCTTGGCATTTGTCACTTTAACATTTCACCAAAATCTACAGCGTGAGGAAACAGATTGGTGATCCAGATGTAGAAAGCCAACCAACTAGTAAATGTGAGAGAAACAATTAGAAAAAAAATAAAAACAAATGTGGATGATACCACTATGTATTTAAAACTGCTGCCTGCCAAGCTGACAGCAACAGCCAAAGGGGGAAAAAAAGTCTTGGATCATTTTGGGATATTTGTTTTATTAGTTTATTGATTTCCTCTGAGGACTCTCGAGGAAGACGCAGGGACAGCAAAAGAAAATGTGTGTTATATGTCACCTTGTTAATACCTTGCTGCTTACCGTAGTTTCGCACATCAGCGTGTGCGCCTTATGGTTTTTTCATTAATACATGTAAGTAAGCTAGCCAAACATTACAAAGCTTTGGTAAAATGTGATCGGTGTTTGTCTTGCTTGTTCTGACTGTAGCTAGAAAAGTACTGGCAATGTCTCAGAAAAAGCCAATTGCAGAGACAAAAAAGTGAGAGAGAAAATGGTGTATGGATTGTCTGCAAAAAAACAGAGATCAAGGAACAGAAAGAGGAGCCTGTATGAGTATGTTGGCTGAACTACGCACACCAACAATTACCGTTTAAACTATTATGTACAGCCTAGCCAGCAAACTGGTTTTGCTTCGGAGGGGGGAAAAAAAAAACATGGTAAGGAGAAGAAAACTGGAGAAGGGAGAGTGAAGCAATATACCCTATATCCAGGAATTATCTAATTAACTGCAGGCCTAATTATTATTATATAGAGAGGATGGTGTACATAACAATGCAGGACATTCCAATCACATCATCATACATTGTTCATAAATCTGTATGAGCTGATAAACACGTTTTGCTCTCTGACGCCCATAGTATAGCTAGTGGCTCAAATTTATTTTCACTAGCGACAAGAAAAAAGTCCTTTTTGTGGCTTCACTTGTAAGGACATCTGAAGTGTCCTCAACCCTTTTTGATGCCAAAATATCATTGGGCCATCACAGCGATCATATAAGCCAGGTTTCTCCTACCAATGGACAGAACAGGAGGAAGTCATGGCCTTGAGTTAAGATCATCAATCAGCTAAGAGAACATCACAGAATGGCAGTATTGACACTGAATGTGATGTACTATGTGCAGACCAGTTCTTCCCGAGTTCTAGGAAGGTTACAGGTGCATTTCTGCCAAGTGTACCAATAGCAGTGTCGTGAGTTACACCCTGTTAACAAATATTCTACACCTATAAGTAATTTAACAACATATCTGCTAAACATAAGCTGAAACACAGTGGTGATTTTATTTTCCTCTAGGTACTTCTTTTTGAGTAATGTCACTTTATCTTGAGTAGAAACTTGCATAAACAAAGGGGCGTATTCTATATGAGCCAAAATGGCCATTTGGGCTGTTTTCGGTTGAAATTCGCCATTAAGGTCAACGGAAATGTGGGTTGAAAACAAGGCTGCTTCAGCTCATGTACAATAACCTCCAAGGTGTCCCCTCCTCGCCTACACTTCTCTCCTTATTGGCTTTATGACAGAAAGAGGAGGACGGGGAACGGGTGAGCTAAGGAGAGAGAGGAAACATTGCCAATCCCCATTTAAAGCAAACTTTTCACATTTCCAAAGAAATCAAAACAGAAAAATATTTGCATAAAGTCATTTATTCAAGGAAACCAATTCCCTTGTTAAGTTGCTTCTGAAATGTTTGGAATGTTGTTTTTAACTGCTTGATACCGTCCCTTTAAGAAGCACAAACCAGTTACATCATAATGCCAGCAATCGCAGAACTGGATTCCGCAAACTATGTTGAAAAGGCAAAAAAAAAAAAAGTGCAATTGGCAGTTACAGGAATGCATGTGCGTTTACAGAAAACCGTTTCACAGCATCCCAGAGGAAATCTGATCATTTTCCTTTTCTTCTGCTTTTACGAGAAATAAAATGCAGCTTTTAAATCTACTGGGAATTCAGGTCAATGGAGTGAAGTGGAATAATGTTGGCTGGCCTGCTGTAACTCTTTGGCAGATATTCACTATAGGTTCATTGAAAAAAATTGACGATATTTGGAAATATTGTCTTTTTAATTTTTTTTTTTAAATAAAAAAAGACATATATTGCCTGTGGTAAAGCAGAGGGGGAAAAAGGGTTTGACATATTCTGGTAATATGTTTAATGCAAAGCACGTAAATGAGTCATTATCACAAAATTGTTTACTCACGCGCTATTCACTAAAGGCTGGGCTTTAAAAACAGCCGATTTGTAATATAATAGCCTAACCCAGGCTGGCAGGTTGGCCTATCTTGTTAATGTACGTAATGGTCACAATAGCAACGAAAGCTACAGCTAATATGACAAATCCTTTAGTACATTACACTATGTATTTTATCTATATTTTTTCTTCATAAATATGGGTCATTTAGTTAGGGTTACCATAGGTCTGTATTTTCCTGTATATGGACGGCTTTTTGATAGAAGGTCGTCGTCCGGGAGGAATTTTTAAATAACTAAAAATATCCAGGGAACGCCGACCGCGCATGAGCGAACAAAAACAGACTGCGCATGTGCGAGCGATGAGCAGCAACCACGCATGCGCAATTGGGTGGACAGCGCTCATGCATGCGCCAACGAAAGTCAACTGAAAGTCAAGCGATGAGCGCTGACTGGCGTTCATCACTCGCGCATGCGCCTGTCGGCTTTTGGTGTCCTCTTTTTTGAATATGGATTTATGGTAACCCTAATTTAGTTCACTACTTTGGTCAAAATATTTTAAGCCGATGACCACGTCAGTAGGCCCATTTCAGTAGATCCTATAGACAGGGTCACTGACAGAAAGGGGAGAGCCGAGTAAACTGTCCTGGCCTGGGCAGCTGCCGGGGGCTCTATC
Organism: Ascaphus truei; assembly: GCF_040206685.1. Classification (NCBI taxonomy): domain Eukaryota; kingdom Metazoa; phylum Chordata; class Amphibia; order Anura; family Ascaphidae; genus Ascaphus; species Ascaphus truei. The sequence continues at coordinate 242,183,924 of NC_134485.1, read as the reverse complement.
GGCCGTGAAAGTTACCGCCGGGCCCCAGGTTCCTGCCAGGCCATGGCTCTCCCCAGCTCCTGCAGGCCTGCTTCTCCCGCACCAGGTCTCACTCTCCCCTCTTAATTTCGTCGGTCGCACCAGAAGCTGGCCTTGACTTCCGGCTTGGCCCAGATTGTGACGCACCGGCGGGAGAAGGCCCGGTGTGGGAGAGAGGCTCACAGCGGGAGAGAGGCCCGCAGGAACTCGGAAGATCCTAGACTAAGCAGCCTCAGACCACCAAAAAGGTGTGTGTTGCATTTTCTGTGTGTGTGTGTTTCACTGTGTGTTGAATTTTGTGTGTCTGTTTTGCATTGTGTGTGTGTTGCATTTTGTGTGTGTGTAGGGGATTATGTTTGTGTTGGGCTTGCGTGGGTATTGTGGGAGGGGAATTGTATGGCTATCAAGGGTAAATGTGTGTGTTTAGGGGGAGGGGCGGGAAGTGTATGTGTGGCAAGTGTGAGGAGGGGGGATTGAGAGAGTGGAATTGAATGATTGGGGTGTAATTAATTGATAGTGGAGAGAGAGAGTGGAACAAGGAGATTGGGGAGAGGGGAGAATGAGAGAAATACACGGGGAGACAGGAGGAATAGAGGAGGTGGCTCATGGGTGTGTGAAAGGGGGAGGGGGCTTGAAAGGCCGCCGACACGTGGGGGGTGGGGAGTGGGGGGCACTGGTCGAAACTCTTCCTGGGCCCCAGGAAATCTGTCAGTGGCCCTGCCTACACTACTAATATCATAGTGTACTATGTATTTCTTCCACTGCATGTAGAATGGAGAAGAGAGGGAAAACAAAATATTGCAGCCAATAGCATGGGATGCGTGACATGCAGTGCCTAAAGGGTTAGCACTGTATGAGCTACAGTGCAGGTAAAACTGGTTAAAAATCACAAGTGCCCTATTCATTATAGTGATTTTTTTTCCGGTTTACTGTACCATACTGTACACAGTCCTAGCAAGCTCAAAACCCCAAACCCAACTACATTGTATATATATTTTGGCCAAAGTACTGAATTAAATGACCCATATTTATGAAGAAAGAATACAGATGAAATACATATTAATGTACTGTACTCAATTATTTTTCATGTTGGATGTAGCATTGGGGCTCTTGTCTTTTGTTGTATACATTAGGTCACAATACCCAGTAGCACTCAAAATGGCACAATTATATATACAATGTAGTGGGTTTGGGTTTTTGAGCTTACTAGGTAGGACTGTATAACACTACAGGGTATATACATAGTCAAGATCACCAAAGCCAGCATAATTTAAGTACATTACTGTGCTCTATATAAACACTAGAACATACAGTATTACCTCTAAGTAACACAAGTGGCCAGCTAGGAATGGTTAACCAGATCTAACCGGCCACTTGTGCTACTAATGGATGAATATGGTAAAATATTGTTTACAAGTTTTTATAGTGTTTAGTACGATTTACTATTTGGGTTGGGAGTGTTATTTTAACCACGTTGTTGCCACAGGTTCCTGTAAAACTTTCATGTGAAATGCATTGGTAGCTCCCATGGCATTGATCGGGTTAAATAACTTTGCTGTCAAATGGACACAACTAGGAAATATCTAACATTTCTTAATTGAGTATATAAATGTAATTCATTTGCAATTCATTTATTTAAAGTACACGATGGCAACAAATTAGTCTGATAAATAGTAATTATCCACTCAATTTATAAATTGAAATGTCAAATGTCTAATAGTTATACATTTATTAATAAATCAAATCTTAATGAATAATTATGAATCCATTTGCTGAATGTGTTATGTTTATGTAATCTAGGAATCCTAGGGGATATACACATCCCAATGAATACTGTAAGTGCTAATTATTATTAATTATAAATCCAATTAAAGAATGTATTTGATTTATTTTTTAAAGATTGAAGAGAAAGGAGAAAGCACTTTTTTTATTTTTAAATAAAGCTATTTATTATGCCATGGGTAAAACTGACGTTTGGCTGTAAGCACAGCCTCTCTCAAAGAAATGGCTTATTTAAAAAAAATAAAAAAATAAAAAATAAAAAAAATACCGTATTATACCCTCATATTATTGTTTTGTTACCCTAAAGATAAACATTTTTTGTTTCTTTTACATTTTCTTGGAAATACATCATAGCAATGTCTGACAATTTTACTTACACAAAACTCATGTACTGATATTATAACAAATGTATTATATACTCATGTGCATTGAGAATTCAAAGCATGCAATGAATACTTCCAATAGAAAAACAGTAAATGAGACATTTTGTATCATCTTCACATTGTTATTCTTTTTTGAACTACTTTATATAACCGCATATATCTGCAAAACTCGGACCCTCCTATTAGTATTTGTTTTCTTTTCCTGCTCCCTTTGGAAAGCTAGTTGAAGAGCTTTGTTCTCAAACATCTAGTATACTGTAGGAAAATAATTAGGATTCGTCATGTTGGGTGAGAGACAGGCTTACTTGGATCCTACCTGCTTTAGCCCTTTCTTGAGTCACCATTACAATTGTATTTATTTAAAAACAAATTCTAGCGCGCTACTCACCAAGAAACTCAGTACTAGAGCGCGTATATTTTGTAAACTAAATTGAGGTATTCAGGACATCTTAATATCATTCATAAAACTGCTAATGGCAGATGGAAGCAGAACACACAAGCTCTTGGAGCTAAATAAATAAATAAATGGAAATGCCTTTGCAGGCTGGGGTTCCTTCAAAATATAACTTTCATGACAACTAGTGATGTACCGAGTACCTGGAATTACCCGGTACCCAGCGAATTTTCAGCTACCCGGAAATTACCCGGACCGGCAACTGAGAAGTGGGCTCGGCACTGTGTAATAACCGGTGCCGGGTAATGTCAGAGTAGCTTGAAAAATACATCATTCCTTCTGCTGTCAGCGACAGAAGGCGAGGAAGACCCATGAGGAAGCCCGTGGTGACATCTAGGCAGGTCAGCAGAGGTCCTGTGGCGGTGGTAGCATCAGCAGTGTGTGTTCAGCCCGCGCGGGAGCTGCAGGACTCCATAGCAGTGTGAGCTGGGGAACCCTGTGACTGGAACAGGCGCAGAAGCGTTCCTATTGGTCAGCCGACCGGGTAGATAATTTCATTTTGGCCGGGTACCCGTTACCCGTTTTTTTTTTTTAAGTAGGACCCGGTCCAACACTAATGACAACATGATTCCAATTGCAGTATGTGTGCAGCGCACAGCAAATAGTTGAGAGAGAGCAGGTCTGGCAAAATAAACTCTTTAATGAGTTTATTTTGCCAGACCTGCTCTCTCTCAACTATTTGCTGTGCGCTGCACACATACTGCAATTGGATTCTACTTACCTGGATACAGCTGCACGCTTTGGATAGAGCAACTGGGAGTCTCGTGAGTACGTTTACCTGGGGCCTACCCAATGAGGCAGGGGAAGTGTCTCCGTGCACCTACCCCTATCTTCAGGGTACTTTAGAGCCCTCTTTTAGGTTCAGTGCTTGATTATTTTAGTAATCATTACCCAGTGTTTTGCTCTTTTCCTCTCAATACAAGGATACAGATCCTAGTACTTTTGAGCACCACTTCTCCACTATATCTACGACAACATGATTCCAGCATGATGCCAAACTCCTCAGGAGATAGAAACAGAATTCATAGAATATGGGCCAAGGTATTGGTCTTCTGCAACTTCTGGATGAGCATCTTCAGGACTAACCCTAATGGGCATATTAAGACCTTGATTCAACAATCCGCAACCCTGGTCCTGCGGTATCTGCCACTTAAGTCAATAGCTGTTAACGCCCCACATCACAGTTTGATGATGAATCCCTACCAAAGTGAGAAATCAATATGAAGACTCAAAACTTGACTGGAGTAAGGTGCTAGAGCAGGCCTGTGAAACATATGGCCTGCCAGACCCTTCTCTCTGGCCCACAGACCAGATATCTTGACTTGAGGGGAGGGCTGGTTTGGGGGAGGGGCTTACACTAGCTCTTCCTCATGCTGCTACCCCACTTGACTGCAGCAGCAACTCTCGCAAAGGCTTGCCAGGAAAATAGGAGTGCCCGGTTAGCCTTTGTGTGAGATCCTGCTGCAATCATGTGCTGTAGCAACATGGAAGGCACAGGCCCCTCCCTCACACAAGCTCTCTCATCATACTGCCTCACCCGGTAGGGCTTGTTCTATAGTAGGTGCAGGCGTGTGCGTCTGTGCAAACGCGCGTGCACGTGATGCACACATTTTGTGTGTATGCTGTGAGCGACAGTCTTGGAAGGAACTGTGTGTATGTGTGTGTGTGTGTGTGTGTGTGTGTGTGTGTGTGTGTGTGTGTGTGTGTGTCTGCGTGATAAAAAAAAAAAAAAGACATGTATGAATACAAGTAATTTTTATTGTGCAATGTTGATAAATATATATACACATACTGTACATACATACACACACATATACATACATTATAGCGGCGGTAGCAGCGCGAAAACATATTTCCCCTGTCTTTCCCCCTGTCGGACGGCTCCATGCTCACTGCCGTGCGCGCCCTATTATAGAAAGGCTGACTAACCACAGTCAATTATAAGTGCAACGCGCACGGCGCAGCAAGCGCGCCCACTATAGAACAGCCCTTAGTGTGAATGGAGGCATATTAGGGGGACGGGGGATATTAAGTGTGGAGGGCATATTAAGTGTCAGGGGAGGGTATTACGAGTGTGTGGAGGGGTATTAAGAGTGGGTGTGAGGTATTAAGTGTGAGGGGATATTAAGAGTGAGGGGGAGATATTAAGGGTTTGGGGGGAGAAATAGAGAGAAGGTGGGGAAGTGAAAGGAAAGGGGGGAGTGAGGGAGAAAGAGGGGGGAAGAGTGAGCTTAATGCTGACATCTAGCATACAGCCGCACTACTATGTTTATATGCATATTTTGAAAATGTTTGGTACGTACAGTATGGCCGGAATGAAATCTAGTAAATCTAATCAGGCCCCTATATGAAATGAGTTTGACACCCCTGTGCTAAAGCCTCTGGATGCTTGCAGAGTTACTCAATTGCTGAGTCACACACACTTACAATACCATTAGTGATTCTTCTCCAACGTTTCAGATTATGTCCAGCAGCATCAGTGCTCTGCTTTATATGCACTTTTCTGTAGCCTGCACAGTGATTGCAAACATGAAGTATTAAAAGTATGAACCAGATAACTTCTAGACATCCCTGTACAGTATTCCACAAAGGTCAAGATGCAAATTTACCATAGGTAATGTTTTAAAGCGCTAACATTTGAAAACATGCTCATGAGTTACTTTTCTCTTATCGAAGGTTTGTTACGTGTCTTGTAATTTCAATATAAATGGCAGAACGATCACTTTGTGTTAATGGTTGCAATGCCCTACCTCATCCCATCCCAGTTTCATGCATTGCTATGTTCATTTGCATGTCTTTGCTGTCTTACATGGCCAAAATATGGCAAGTCAATCTACTGTACCACGTTAACCAAGATTATTAATTACTTTCAATTATCAAGATGGAGAGATGTCAGAAACGCCCAAATGCTCAACCACATGAGCTGCTTAAATATAATTTTTGCCACTCGTGTTTTCTTTCGCAACTTACCTGAGTCAGAAAGTATCCACTATTGGGCTAACACTGGGAGCAACACAGTTCAGGAAATATGGAGCGCCAATATCGAGTACATTTGGGAAACACAAATGTACACTGGCAATATCAATGCTCAAGGGACAAATAATAAAGGTGTCATAGTAAATGTAATACAAGACATCAGAGGCACTTAGGTACTTATTACCTGATTATGGATCAAAGCAATTTTAGAGCAAATGTGACACAAATAGTGTCATTTTTTGTAATTTTGCGACTTGGGAAGTGTCAATAGAAGAAGTTAGGGAGGAGTTAAAGGACACACACAAAATATGTATCAAATTCCCATTTTTTCTCCCTTCAATTAATTTTTTTTAAATCGGCTAAGTTTAAGGTGAAATAACTTTCTTTTTTCTAATATTATCATAACTTTCTGAATGCTTGTAATACTTTGCACAAGGTGTAGAAAAAATGTATGCAATTGTGCTCTAGAGCAGGGGTACACCCCAAGGGGGGGCACAATATTTTCAGGGGGGTGGGGGTGGTTACACAGGCCCTGCACTTCCATGAAGACATTTAAATTAAATGCTGGGGAACCGCACGAGGCCTCTGTAACTTCACTTTCCTTTGTGGTGGGTCGCATGGAAACCCAACGTCACATGACTCTGCTGCGTCATTTGACGCCGGAGCCGAGCAGGGGGGCGGGGGGGTTGGAGGGGCAAGCAAGGGGGGAGACAGGCAGGAGGGCGCACAGTGATTAGTTTGCGCACCCCTGCTCTAGAGGAGGCAGTTCATCAAAACACACTTTCTTTGCTCTAGAATTGCCCTGATACATTGACTGCATCATGTTCTGATGTTTCGGCTTCAGCCAAGTTTATGGGGTATTAACCAAGGATCTCGAGGAATGTGACAAACAGAGAACGCTTTTTATTTATTCATCAAGTTCATGTATCAACTCCTTTTGTGACATATTTTTGTTAGAATTGGAAAACAAGTTGCAGGGAAGGAAATACTTTTGTTATCATAACTATTATATCAAACATTTCATTGTTTTAGAAGCAGTTAAAACAGTTACAGTATAACCACCTGTTCAACAGTGGGCCAAAGTCAGTGTTACTGACCAAGGCCTCATGTACCATACAATAGCATTTATTTTAATAATAATAAATGTACATTCATTGTCACGGGAGACAAGGACTTTTAACAAATTTATATCTGGGATCATTCACTTGGCATAACAAGATGGTGGAATAAAATGAGGTTTATTCGGATAAACCCGCGTACACACAATGAAATACAAAATACAGACAGAATATACACACTTCCTGGGGACTGGGGGTTGAAAACTAGACTTTGCTTGTTGCAGGGCGCGTGATTCAACAAAACGCTTACCCTGTCTGCTCCACGTCGCTGGACTATGCCTGGGACAAGTAACCTTATTCCTCAGAACTGGCCCTCGGATAGGCTTAGGATTCCCTGGCACTTCAATGCCTTGCAAAGCCCCTAGGAATCCCTACCGGCGCTTCACTGGACCAGTCTCAAGATTACCTATAAGTCTGAAGACTGAGCGAGAGAGCTCTGATTGCGATAGCCCCTTTCATAGACTTCTGTGTCTAATGTTTCAAATGGACAGGGACTTTCCACCACTCAGAGCGTGGGAACTTTTCCTACCAGCCAATCAGAGCAGGGCTCATCTGGCTGATGATATCTGATGAATGGGCGTGCCAAGCCGCACCTTCCCCCAGCCCACTCATGGCCATCTGCTGGGCAGGCTCCACAGTGTCTCAGAGAACAAAAATGGCTTTTGGGCCTGTTCCTCTGCCCCTACCTGCTAAACCAAATGGCCTGACCCCTCTGGACATCCTGGTTCTCCTTTGAGATCAGATGTCTATGCAGACATCCTGGCCCCTATTCAAATGCTCAGGCTGACTGCAGAGACATTTATACATACGGTATAACACACAATAAACCATATTTTAATAAAGTATAAACCTGGGGGAACCTTATATATGTGTGGGAAATTAGTTTGGGATACCGGGCTCAAACACCAGGTGTCTGGGGGACACTGTGAAGCCCCAATGTAATTCACCCCGTGTACCCACAAATAGTGCCTGCACGCCGGGGAGAATCAGGGGACTACCAGTAACTTGGCCCCCGAACTCCTGCAAACAAAACAAATACATTTTCTCCCAAATATCCCACCTAAAACTTACACTATCAAAATCTCATGTCTCTACGACACAGGGAACCCCAAAAGCCCCTAAACAGGTCAGGTTTTTGCTATACTTTACCTAGGAGTTCCATAGCCCACCATGTCCTAAAATACAGACGGGTACCCACAAAGCCTACACTAGTTGCGGGGAGCCGTACCAGTACCTGGGGTACCCCCTAAACCAGGGATACCCTTTTCTAAGTATACTAATAAACATTTCACCATGGCTCACTTTCCTTCCCGGGCTGTGCTGAAGCAGTGGTGAGTCACAGTTACGTTTTTAAGGGGAGATATTAATGGGGACAATGTGCCCACATGTATCCACAAATCTCCTAACCACACATGGTATCCCTTGCCTATAACCCTGCAGGGGACTATATATGGGAACATGGTCACGTGGAAACATAGTGTATTATCATACTGGGCCCAAGAGCTAAATCTCTTGGCCCATTACCCATAGTTCCTAGGGGCAGCCAGCCAGGTTTGAACCTTTATTTGAAAGGCCAGCTACCCCCACCGTCACATTCATTTTTTCCTCCCTTAGTTTTATTTACTGGCCAATAACAATACTCATTGTGCTGCTTGCTGATACCAGCAGGGCAAAATTGGAGCTATTGTTAAGAGATGTGCAGTAATTTCCAAATGATTCTTTTAGCACTAACTTTCAAACCCTACAAAAAATCTTGAATCTGCGTGAATAAACTCCATAGATTTGTAAAGGACACATTAGAGAGAGCATTACACTTATCATATCTGTAGAATGGTTACACTTCCCTGCATCAGCAGGGCTGCCACAAACAAGCACCCAGCAAACACACGGCTGTGTTGGTGTGCATCTCCATTCTCCAGTTAAACTTCACCACAGTCATCACATTCCTTGCTAATTGCATCTCGTCTCAGTTACAGAATTGTATTCTGTTTAATGACCTTGAAATAGAATTCTAGAAAATCAAAATAGCTCATATATTCTTAGACTCCTACGATCATCAAAGTCCTCTCCCTTTTTTTTAAATTTTATCATGATACTGATCTGTGCCTATTTTAGACCCTCTTCTGCATTACACGTTCTTCTCTAAGGAATAGATAACACTGGTATCCGTGCGCATGTGTTCGTGCTGTAATAATATACAACTGTTGCACCCGACTTTGGATAATTATTATGCTATGTATAATTTTGTTAATTTATTTATGTTGACAGCACATTTACATCCAGCAACACTAAACTGAGCTAAAATGTGGAGTACTACCATGGAAATTAATTTTGAACTGCACTTACTAACAGTAATGTTTCTCTCTGAGTTTTCTAAGGATTTTTTTCCTTAAGTGCTGCAGCCCATCTGTTATGTTCCTACATGTTTTGAATGGAGGTATTCATCCACACATGTCTTGCAGAAGAAGAATGAATGAATGAAAGTTAAACATTGGCTCAAGTTGAACTACTCTTTTAGTTTTTAATGTGTCTAATTTCTCCTTAGTGTGCCCACGAGTAGAAGGAAGTGGGAGACACTTTTGCATAACTATCACAAACGCACTTTGCAAGGTGTAAATTGGTTTTGAAAAAAAGGTATTCGAACATTGAAATACTAAAAAGGTTAATCCAGAAAATGACTAGTTCTCTGTGCTTTCATCGTGGGGTTCAGTGTCTGGGGGAAATGTAAAGCAATCATTTTTAGTGCTGTCAGCAGGACATGGATTACATACAAATGTGAACTTTTACATTTATTTCTTTATGGTGGAGATCTGTGTTTTTATTATATTTAGGGCTTTTGAATATATATATATATATATATATATATATATATATATGTATATATGTATATGTACTGTATAGCCCTGGTCGCCTTACCAGCGCCGGTCCCCGGCTATGGGACGCTTCCCAGCGCCCTCCCTGGCGTAAGGGCAGGTGCCGCGCGGTTAGTTAGGGTGGTGCGGCGAGATAGCCAGCAGCAGGAGGCGCAGGGAGGCTCCAGCGGCTCTCCACTGGTTGGCGCCGCCATCCGGGCGGGCGTCGCCGTGTTGGAGTTGACCGCGCGTACGCGAACGCTTGCGCAGGTGCGGACGAGTACGGCAGCCATCTTAGAGGTGGCAGAGCAAGCGCAAGAGAAGGCAGAGAGGCAGGAAGGCCCTCTAGAGGTTGCGCATGCGCAGGGAAGTGGCGTGGCTGCCATTAGGATAGCGCAGGCGCAGGTAGGACAAGAGGGGCGGCCATTAGAGAGGCGCCCATGCGGTCTCCATAGGCAGGAGCCTCCTTGGGAACTACACTTCCCAGGAGGCATAGCAGCAGGCCTTCAGGTGTTTTAGCTTAGCCAATAGGGCTGAGGGATTCTCCTGTAAAGGGGAGGATTTAGTTAGGGATATTAGCAGGATTACAGGAAGGAAGTCAGTCAGGGTGGGGAAGCAGACAGGGAGGAGGTAGGTGTGCAGGGCAGGGACCCATGCACTAGGCCAGAGTACCCTCACCAGACCCCAGATTGCCCTGAGTCACCAGTGTGTTACTGCAGCTAGGGACAGACCCCAGATAGGGAGGCTGCCACTTTAGCTGTGCAGGATAGCTAGTTGCAACAGTGTTGTTTGCAGTGCAGCCAGAGTAGTTGTGTCAGGGAAAGGCCCCTCATAGAAAGAAGGGGGGTTGCTTTCTAAGTTACACAGTGTATGTAATATCACCAGTGCCAGTTGCACGTGGTGAACTGCCAGAGTCTGGGATCAGACAGTGTCATGGAACAAGAATCACATTCCTGCCCGACCCCCCTTCTGCTTGTCAGCTCCTTAAGTTCAGCTGCAAGCATTGGCTCCACATACACACACTGTGCCTGTGTAACATGCAACAATGTTGCATTTTTTGCCTCTGAGCACATAATCAGTGAACTGCTACTGCAGCTTCTCCAGTCCTCCCAGTTAATGGACTTTCCCATGTTCTCCCCTGTCTTTTGCTGACAGTTAGTGCAGTCCCACTCAACCTTTAGTGTGACCCCTGCCCCTCACTTTCTTTTCCACCCTAGATTACAGTGAGTACAGACCTGTCTGCATCCACCCCTGGTAAGGCCTTTCTCTCTTACCATAGTCCAACCTCATAGAAGCATCCCACATAGAGAAGCACTCTCTGCCTACACTACACCCACAAGTTCCTGTGTTTTCTAATCCAGCAATAAAATTAAGAAAGACATTAAGGACTTGTCATGCTTTGGAAGAGGGAGGACATGAGTTGAGCTTACTGGAACTAATCATATATCATTCGTGACCCTGGTTCCAGGAAAGTAAGAGAGAGACCGTGTATTAGAGGTCTACGCAGAAGCTATCACTCCAGCCTTCATGCTACAAAAGTGCAGCTCTACACAGCTATACAGCAAACTGCTACAGCTTTCTGAAAAAACAAGCAGCAGTTTAAACAGAACAGTAAAACAAAGACCTGTGTTAGGGAATCACACAGGAGCTACTACTCAAAGACTTTATGCTAAACAGAATAGTCTCTGCACCCCAGGACAAGCAGCAGCTTCACTCTGCCAGACAGGGCAGCAAGCTTTATACAGCAAACTGCACACAGCCTGCAACCTTACAGAGAAGCAAGCAGCTTACACTGCACAAGCAACCCTGCACACAAGGCAGCAGCTTTGCAAACAGACTGTACACACAAACCTAATTGCCTTTTTCTCTGTCTGAGTCCACCCGCTGCTCAGCCCCACAGTGAGGAGCCTACGGACACCTGTAAGCACAGCTACCCCAACGCTGCACGCTGCAGGACACCGCTCGGCACCATCTGAGACAGACGCCCTACGCTGACAAGGTAAAAGACCGCACGCCACACGCACTGGCAAAAGGCCTACACACACCTACAGCATGGCAGAACTCAGAGCCTCACCAGACATCACGCAGGAAAGCGATCTCTCAGATACAGAGACCGCTGCGCATCTGCAACAGGCGCAGGCAGGCGCAAGGCCCAAACGGACAGTCACACTGACACAAAAGGGCCGCGAAAAATATGAGAGCGACATTGAAGCGCACCGCGCTAAATTAGAGTTGGCCTGGGAAACAACCGCATTGGAGTTACGCAATGTCGTTAGTATTGGCGATAATGCACAACAGCTCGCGCAGGCAATTATTCAAATAAAGTCTGATCACTCGTGCTACCAAGGGCTGTCAGAAACATACATCACCTACTTGACCAGAACCAACACCGGCGAAAGCCTGCAAGAAAGAGACTTACAAAATAACATTGATCTTGCACGTGACAGCCGCGTGCGGGCCGCCATCACAGACGCTCAAAGCGTGAGAAAAGAGCTCCTCCTGGAGACCGCATCGCAGCGCTCAAGCATATCCAGGCACTCATCTAGATCAGCAAGATCAGCGCAGTCTAACGCGTCCAGCGCAAGCACAAACGCTACCAAGGCGCGAGCCGCCGCAGAGGCCGCACGTGCCAGGGCTGAATATAGTCGCAGAGAGGCAGCCGTAAGGACAGAAAGAGCGCGCATAGAAGAGGAGGAGCAGAATGCCGCTGCCAATGCCGCCGCTGCCGCTGCGCGCAGAAAGGCCGAATTGGACGCGGATCTAGAGGCACTTAATCAAGAGAAGGAAGCCGCCGCCGCCATAGCCCAAGCGGAAGTCCTAGAAGCAGCCGCACAACAGGACGGCGGGGAGCTACCGTACAGACGGGTAGCTTCAGAGGATCCAGTCCAACGCACTGAAGACTACGTCAGGAGCCTCTTCAGTGTAAACACCAGCGCACCATCTCAACACGGATGGAGCGACTCCACAGATACCGAAGAGTCGCTAGGACCACGAGGAGAAGACGCTGCTCCATCAATGGCACATGCTGCCTGGGATAGCCACAGCCACAAGAGTGATCCACACGCCAGCGCGCACACGGATGCACCACCACAGGCTCGCAATCCAGGTACACCCACGCGGGAGAAAACAGCCCCTCACACTAGCCAGCAGCCATCACGCGTCCACGCCAAGGAAGAGGCGACCGCACAGACCGTCCCAGCAACTACCTCAGAACGGGGCAAACGCGCCGACGTCTCAGGTCTGACAGACATAGCCAAGTACATGATCCGGCGCGACTTGGTGCACGCAGGACTCATCAGCTTCGACGACCGCCCTGAGAACTACCGGACGTGGAAGTTCACGTTCAAAGACGCAATCGACAGCTTGGACTTCTCAGCAAGGGAAGAGCTCAACCTGTTAGTTAAGTTCTTGGGGAACGTATCCAGGGAGCAAGCGCAGAGACTTCGGACGGCAAACGCACATCAACCCCAAGTAGGTCTGGACCTAGTGTGGGAAAGGCTAGAAGAGACCTATGGCAGCCCTGAAGCAGTCGAGGATTCACTCTTCAAAAGAATCGAGAGCTTCCCCAAGATCACGAGTAAAGACTACTCGAAGTTACGAGATCTTGGAGACCTGCTGCAAGAACTGGAGTTCGCAAGGAAAGACCATTCCTTAATAGGTCTCAACGCCCTAGATTCAGCTCGTGGAGTGAGACCCATCCTGGAGAAGCTACCCTTCAACCTCCAAGAAAGGTGGCTTTCACAAGGTTCCAAATACAAAAGGGAGAAGCAGGTTGTCTTCCCCCCATTCTCATTCTTCGTGAGCTTCATCTGCGAAGCGGCAAAGACAAGAAACGATCCCAGTTTCATCTTAGGTGCGCAAACCACATACAGTGCAAGCAGCCCGAAGAACGAGAGACCAGCGACGAGATATGGTAACCCCCAAACACCCATCTCGGCCCGCAGGACGGACGTGCCTCCCACGGCCCAAACTACTCCCGATCAGTCGGTCGCCGGAGACAAGGAACCAAGGGACCCAAACAGGGAATGTCCCATACACAAGAAGCCACACCCACTCAACAAGTGCTTTGGGTTCAGGATGAAGTCCCTAGAGGAACGCAAGAGGTTACTTGGAGAATTCGGAGTTTGCTTCAAGTGCTGCGGTTCCACGACCCATCTAGCCAGGGACTGTAAGGAAGAGATCAAATGCACAGTGTGCGAGAGTGACAAGCACGTGACAGCGTTACACCCAGAGGCGATGACGCTCCACCACTCAAGAACCCATCCTCCATAGCGGAGCATGGCGGGGAGAAAGAAGAAGGAGAGTCAACATCCGTCACATCTCAGCGCACTGAGGTTTGCGGAAAAGCAGGTGACAAAATGTCCTGCTCCAAAATATGCCTTGTCGCAGTGCACCCCCAGGGACAACCTGAGAAGGCTATTCGGATGTACGCAATCCTCGACGACCAGAGCAACCGATCACTGGTCAGGTCAGAGTTCTTCGACATGTTTAACATACAAGATGGTGCCTTTCCTTACACTCTCAGAACGTGCGCAGGGCAAATGGAAACCACAGGGAGAAGAGTGAACGGCTACACCATATGCTCAATAGACGGCAAAGTGAACATGCCCCTTCCCACACTCATCGAGTGCAACCACATGACCACAAACAGGGACGAGATACCCACACCAGACGTGGCACTCCATTACCCCCACCTCAAAGGAATAGCCAACCACATCCGGCCGGTGGAACAAGACGCCAAGATCCTGCTGCTGCTCGGTAGGGACATCATGAGGGTACATAAAGTCCGTAAACCGCACAATGGACCCCACAACGCGCCATACACTGGCGACACACTTTATCGCAGTGCGGCCAGATCCGCAAGCCGGGAGATTTCCCGGCTTGCTAGTGGCCGCCCCTCGGCGTGACGCGCGTCATAGACGCGCGGTCACGCGTCTTCGGGAGCCTGCGCCCCCTGCACGCGCGTCCAGGGCTCCCCGAGGGAGCCCTGGTGTCCCGCGATCTGCGGGACGGCGGCAGGGGGTTCCGGGGGACCCGGCGGACCCGGCAGCGGGAGGGAGAGCGCTCCGATCGGGCTACTGCTGCGGCACAGAACGGGCAAATGCTCGAATAAACTGTGCCGCAGCAGTACGCCCAAAGACTCGACCTAGGATGGGTGATAGTGGGCAACTCGTGCACTAACAGAGAGCACGGGCAAGACTACGTTGATGCCCGCAGAACGGAGGTGACAGAATGTGGACACACATCTCTCTCTGAACCATGTCTTGGCCATCTCCAAGTGACCGAAGGGCCAAGTGAAGAGGAAAGACAAGGTCATACCCCTGAGACCAACAAAGACATCCTCACGCCGATGGGATGCGACAATGGCTTAGGATGCTCAGCAGTCCAGACAGCCAAGGATGATGAGTCAACTACACCGAAGGAAGAGAGTAACCTCCCAAAGGTGACCGATAAAGGGATCGTCCTAAAAACAACAAACAATCAGACAATACTCCCGCGAGCAAGGGCACAATTAAGAGGTACAGTTGTTCCTCTCCACAGAGTATCAAGCAACAGAGCAACCAATTGCCACGGCTGGCATAGCCGCAAAAGATTGCGCCCCACAGGCGAAGCCACAGTGTCAAAAGGACTGTTCGTTCAAACACGTAAAAGGGGACAGTTGCAGAGACATTTCCCAAAAGGATTTACAAGGACAAAAGAGACTGTTCTTCGTCATGTCCAGGGAGAAAACAACCTCCCGATGGCAGTCAACAAAGAAACACAAAAGCGTTTCACCAAACTACGCGGAGATGTTCTCGTGCAAGAGAAATGTACCGATGAACTACGGTGCACAGCGTTCCAGACAACAAGGAACGATGACAAACAAACACCCTCGAGGGAAGATAGAGGATTCCCGAGGTTAACTGTCAAGGAGCTCTCTAAAGACGGACTAAGCAGTCGGGTGACTCCGCTACCATTCCGTTCACCAAGGAGGCGCTTCCCAAACAATGGAGAACATGCCATCTCTAGGTTCACCTCGCACCTCTGCGGCCCACAAAGGGAACCAGAGACCAAAAACAACTTTGTGGTCTTCATCCAGAAGATATTCTTTACCGGCCACGCAAAGCCAGCACCTCTAATGGAGGAAGGCAAAGAATGTCGGTACCTCCAATCACCTGGGGCCTACCACCCTCAGGAACCCGATCAAATCCGGGTAATGTTCAACCCCAGCGCTCAGCTTCAGGGAGTCTCCCTGAACGACGCCCCCTTTATTGGATTACATTCGACAACCAGTTTTCCAGGGACAGTAATCCGCTCCCACAAGGAGCCAAAAGCCCTCTCCTTCTGCCAAACGCCAGGTGATAGAGCAACAGGCTGCCACGGCTGGTATACCTACAAGGGGATACACTCTGTGGGTGAAACTACAGAGACAAAAGGACTGTTCTCTCACAAGACTAAAAGGAAACAGTGCCAGAGACTTTTAGACAAAGACATTGTGGTGCAACCAGCAAACCTGGAGCTGTGCATCCACCCTGCATCCTTTGCCAAAGAACCTTGGCCAAGGGACCTTGATACCAGTGATACCGGCCGGTGTCACATCGCTATGTGGACATGGACTCTTGCATTGTTTGAGAATGTGATGTTATCTTTGTTATGCATTGCACATATGTTCCACATATTCCAGTTATATAGTGGTATCTCCAGATACCAGACGGGGAGTGTCATGGAACAAGAATCACATTCCTGCCCGACCCCCCTTCTGCTTGTCAGCTCCTTAAGTTCAGCTGCAAGCATTGGCTCCACATACACACACTGTGCCTGTGTAACATGCAACAATGTTGCATTTTTTGCCTCTGAGCACATAATCAGTGAACTGCTACTGCAGCTTCTCCAGTCCTCCCAGTTAATGGACTTTCCCATGTTCTCCCCTGTCTTTTGCTGACAGTTAGTGCAGTCCCACTCAACCTTTAGTGTGACCCCTGCCCCTCACTTTCTTTTCCACCCTAGATTACAGTGAGTACAGACCTGTCTGCATCCACCCCTGGTAAGGCCTTTCTCTCTTACCATAGTCCAACCTCATAGAAGCATCCCACATAGAGAAGCACTCTCTGCCTACACTACACCCACAAGTTCCTGTGTTTTCTAATCCAGCAATAAAATTAAGAAAGACATTAAGGACTTGTCATGCTTTGGAAGAGGGAGGACATGAGTTGAGCTTACTGGAACTAATCATATATCATTCGTGACCCTGGTTCCAGGAAAGACAGAATCTACAGTAAGAGATCTTCTGCATGCAGGGACTAGGGTAGAGTTATACCTAGGGTGACCAGATTTTCAAAATGAAAAACCGGGACACAATAAAAAATTATTTATAAAACAAATGACATCACGTGACACACCTCGTTGCCATGACAACGAGACACTGACGTCAGGCGGTGACATGTTGCCATGACAATTTGGCATCACGTGATGCCTCGGCACCATAATGCGTCCCGTTGGTGGGGGCTGCAGTGTGTGTTTGTGTGTGTATAGGAGGTGGGCCCTACAGTGTGTGTTTATAAATAATGAAGACATTAATTAAAATTTAAATAATTAAATTAAAATTAAATAAATAATTAATTGACAAATTAAAATTAAATAAAAAAATGCAGGCATTAATTAAAATTAAGACTTTTAAAAATGTGACATTCCTCACCTTGTGTGTATATTACACTTTGTAAAATAGGGTCTCTTGCTCTCCTCGTGGCAGTTACTGTCACGTTAGTGACATCACTGACATGCAGGGCCGCAGACAGCTTTCCTGGGGCCCAGGAACAACGTTTCCACCGGGGCCCCCTACCCACGTTTCGGCGGCCTTGCGAGAACCCCCCCCCTTCTCACACACCTCCTCACTCTCACCCCACCTCACACTCCCCAGTCACCCATTCCTTCCCCCCTCTCTCTTACTCCGCCACCCCCATGTATTTTTCTCCCCTCCCCACACTCAACCTCCCTCCCCAATATACGTGCACACACAGTGACACACACACACACAAACACACAGTGACAAACACACACAGCCCCTCCCCTCCTCATACTTCCCACTCCTCTCCTCATACCTGCCCCCTCATACCTCCCTCTCCCCTCCTCATACTTCCCCCGCTCCTTATACCTCCCCCTCTTCTCCTCCCCTCATACCTCCCACACCTCTCCATATACCTCCCCTCCTCTCCTCATACCTTCCGCTCCTCATATCTCCCCCATCCCTCCTCATACCTCCTCCTCCCCGCCTCAAATCATATCTCCCCCTCACCGCCTCATAACTCCCCTCCTCATATCTCCCAATATCTCCCCGCCACATCTCATATCTCCTCCTGCCCTCCTTATCTCCCTCTCCCTGTCTCATATCTCCTAATACTTCCCCCTCCCCTCCTCATATCTCCCCTCCTCCCCGTCCTCATATTTACCCCTCCCCTCCTCCTATCCTCCTCCCCTCCTCACCCCATATCTCCCCCTCCTCACCCCATATCTCCCCCTCCTCACCCCATATCACCCCCTCATATCTCCTAATATCTCCCCCGCCCCTCCTCACCCCTCCACCATCCCTCCTCATATCTCCCTCATCCCTCCCCTCCTCATCCCTCCTCATACCCCCCACATACCTTCCCCATCCCTCCTCATATCTACCCCATCCCTCCTCATACCTTCCCCATCCCTCCTCATACCTTCTCCTCAGCTCCTCATACCTCCACATGCCTTCCCCCCTCAGCTCCTCATATCTCCCCCTCCCCATACCTTCCCCTCAGCTCCTCATACCTCCCCCTCCACATGCCTTCCCCCTCAGCTACTCATATCTCCCCCTCCCCATACCTCCCCCTCCCCATACCTCCCCCTCCCCATACCTTCCCCTCAGCTCCTCATACCTCCCCCTCCACATGCCTTCCCCCTCAGCTACTCATATCTCCCCCTCCCCATACCTTCCCCTCAGCTCCTCATATCTCCCCCTCCCCATGCCTTCCCCTCAGCTCCTCATATCTCCCCCTCCCCATACCTTCCCCTCAGCTCCTCATATCTCCCCCTCCCCATACCTTCCCCTCAGCTCCTCATATCTCCCCCTCCCCATACCTTCCCCTCAGCTCCTCATATCTCCCCCTCCCCATGCCTTCCCCTCAGCTCCTCATATCTCCCCCTCCCCATGCCTTCCCCTCAGATCCTCATATCTCTCCCTCCTCTCCTCCTAGGACACACAGACAGGACACACACACACAGCTCACTGAGAAGCAGCTCACTCCATCCAGCCCGGTACTAAGCCCCGCCCCTGACATACTCTGACCTCCAACCAATCCCTGCTTCTACTCTCTAGCCCCCCCCCCCCCCCCGGCATTCTAACATAGAAAAAAATATTACCCGACTGCCGCATCCTCCTCGGCGGCACCGCTGCTCGCTCCCCCCGCGCATCCCCCAATGCGCATCGTCGCCGACTCCCCCGCGCACCAGGGAGAAAAACCGGGACATTCCCGGGACGGACGGGCAACCGGGACAGCCCAGCAAAAACCAGGACTGTCCCGGCAAAATCGGGACAAATGGTCACCCTAGGTATACCCCAAGGCCCAGTTAGTCCCCTGAGACACTGTAGAGGAATACTGTATGTTATAGGGACTGCCTTAAGACAGGGACTCCTTCACCATACTCAGAGAGAGAGGGAGATGCTGCAGGACATTGATTGAATGCCAGTGCAGTCTGAGTGCTAAGAGAGTATTTGACTCCATAGCAGAGACAGTTTGCAAAGGATCATCCGGCTGGGGATCCCTCCCCTGTGGAGTCAGCATGTGTATCCATTCCTGCAGAGAGCAGCGCAGTGCGGCGTGGGATCACTGTGCGGTGTTGCTGAGTCCTAGGATTATCCTGATCAGGATCTGTGATCAGGGAGGTAGTATATTAAGTGCACCACCGGGCCCCAACACTGTGACGCGCTATCCCTCACACTCACAACCACCTTATTGTTGTGGACACTCAAAGGATAAGTGTACAAGCACATTATTATCAAAGGGACTGAGGGGAATGTGATGATGGACATGTGGGCTGAGGAGATGGTATGCATTCAGGGTGATGCAATGTTATTCATATGATGTAATGATGTTATGCAAAGAGAGTTTCATTGAAGTTATCGTTCATGCTCAGTAAAAAATGTTTATTCTCATTGTGTGTATTTACTGTATGGTTGTTCTGGTGAGGGCACACTCCCACTAGTTGGGATCCCTCATCAGTGGAGGCGCTGCACCGAGTGTAAGTATATACCCCAGGCTCCCCGTGGCGGAAGCTCAGCCCTCCTGGTTGCCAAACAGGTACACAATCACACTGATAAGTAGTCAGATACACCTACCCACCCCAGTCTCACTTAGGGTGGGGGTAAGAGGCTACATATATATATATATATATATATATATATATATATATATATATATATATATATATGAACAACAAGAAAAGAAAGCGCCCGATCCTAGTGCAGCATGAAAAAATACAATTTAATAAAAATGAATATGAATAAAACCAACAAATGCGAACTCACAAACACAGGATAAATAAATGCATATAATGAGTATACTCATTCGCCAACCGCCCACGTTGTGCCTTGGATGGCGCGCCCTCTCTCTGTCTGGGTTTTCTCAGCTCTGCTGAACCGACATCCAGCAGGGGATACAGGAAAAAGCTCACCACAATGTGACCCGGAAGTCCTCCACAATGTTAGTGTATCCGGATATGAGGTCTGTAGTCCGTGACCCCGCGATGCAGGGGCTGATCAGAGAAGTCTCTCTGCACTCCCAAAGGCAGTCCGTAATGAGGTGGGCAGTGAGGATAGAGTCAAAATATATATCACAGTGTGACAGCAGCTAAAAAACGCTCTTCTCTACGCGTTTCTTCACATAGAGTGATTTCATCAGGAGATCTCCTGATGAAATCACTTTATGTGAAGAAACGCGTAGAGAAGAGTGTTTTTTAGCTGCTGTCACACTGTGATATATATTTTGACTCTATCCTCACTGCCCACCTCATTACGGACTGCCTTTGGGAGTGCAGAGAGACTTCTCTGATCAGCCCCTGCATCGCGGGGTCACGGACTACAGACCTCATATCCGGATACACTAACATTGTGGAGGACTTCCGGGTCACATTGTGGTGAGCTTTTTCCTGTATCCCCTGCTGGATGTCGGTTCAGCAGAGCTGAGAAAACCCAGACAGAGAGAGGGCGCGCCATCCAAGGCACAACGTGGGCGGTTGGCGAATGAGTATACTCATTATATGCATTTATTTATCCTGTGTTTGTGAGTTCGCATTTGTTGGTTTTATTCATATTCATTTTTATTAAATTGTATTTTTTCATGCTGCACTAGGATCGGGCGCTTTCTTTTCTTGTTGTTCACAGATTTCTGGGAGTTCGTTGGTCCTTGATGAGAGCAGCCAGATCCTAGCATGGACCCTTGGTTTGGTTGATATATTTTTACATTTTTCACATTTTTTATTTTTATTTTTATCTTTGACACACTTAGTGTCATTTTTTCTGTATTTTTCCATTCATCATTCATTTAGTATCATTCAGGAGGGATTCATTAGTGCAGTAGTCATAACTACCAACACATGCCATTTTATTATATTTGTATTGTTCACTGGCATATATTTGTGTTTACAGCAGCTTTTTAAACATTGGCACTCAGCATTTTATTATAACATATTGCATGTATTTTTATTAGTGTGAGTCAATCATCCATAATACTGTTGCATTCACTTTTGCCATTCACCTTTGCTATATCCATTTCATACAATCATTTGGTAATTAGTCTGATTTTACACCTGAGGAGCGCAGTCTATTCTTTGTTTGATATATATATATATATATATATATATATATATATATATATATATATATCCCTCAACATTACCACTGACTGTGAACTGCAAAGCTCTGTTTCATTATGAAACTAATTTCGGTAAAATAGACGAATCCAAGCAAAAGCATGAAATTGAAGCATATGAAAAAGCAATAGACAGGCCAGGTCACGTGTCATGGCAACGCCCCAGACACACCCCCAGACACTCCTCCCATCATCGTCTAACCTGGCCACAAAACGCTCCCGCTAAACCGCGGGTGAGGTCACGCGCACGGACGCTGGCGGTCACCATAGACGCAGCCTTAGACTCTGCCCTACACGTTTTGCAAGCTCTACCATGCTTCTTGAAGGGAAAAACAGCTGAGTCAGCAGACGTTTCGGCTCTTTAAAAAGCCATACGAATCCCTACATTGCTGGTGTGAATACACACAATAAGATACCTGTGTATATACTGTACTGTATATACAAAAATAGAAACTACTGTACATGTGTAACACCCCTATCCCACCCCTAATTGAGATTTGCTGGTATATAGGGTATTGTGGTGCTCACCTGTTGGTTCTCAGGAAGCTGAGTCTCTGCGATGGTAGGGAGCTTTGGGGTACAGGATTGCCTTTGTGGGTGCTGCGCCTCCACCTGTAAGGCTCCTGCCATAGACAGGGGTTCACCCCCACAGGAATCTCCATAGCATAGAGTAAAGATTCTGGAGTGCCAGTGTAACGGTAGGGGTAGCCAGCAATCATAATAAAGGTGAAGCCTGGCTGGTTACCCCTAAAAAATGTGGGTTTTGTACTTGTTATCCATCCTAGGTACAGAACTGGGACTTCGGGAACGGGACTTTTATAGTGGATATTGGGGGAGCAAAAAGTATTAAAATGTGTGTAAAATGTTTGGGGGCAACATTACCGGTTGTCCCATAATTTTACCCGCAAATCATGTCTGATTTGCGGGTACGCGTATACAACCTAATACCCCTAAGTTTCCCTATGAAATATTGTTTTTCCCGACAGCAAGTTCTCAAAACTTGGTTTCAAAACTTGGCTGAGGCCACGTTTTACAGCCCAAGTTCCAGAGCCCAAGTTATAGAATAGAAATGTACTTTTAAAATGTGTATTCGTCTCCCTGAAGGCAGCCCTGGTAATTAGAGTAGCCGGGCTGTCTGCATAGAGATGTTGGATCAAAGGGGAGGATGGAAGTCGAGAGGTGTCGGGCCGTTCAGTGAGCGGGGAAGGGCGGAGTTCCAGGTCCAGAGACAAAGGGGGCGATTCACTAACCTGTGAGCTTTTGCGCCCGATTGGGAAATTTGTAATCCCACGATAAAAAATGAAGCCAGACGGGGGATTCACTAAGAAGTGAAGCGCATTTGGTTAGGTGCGGCCAAAAACATGCCCGATCGCGCAAGCTGTTTTTTTCCCCCCTGCTATCGTGCTTAAAAATCTAAAGCGCGATAGCTGATAGAAAAAAAAGCAGCCTGTAAGAGCTGCATGGAGACGCTGCATCTCCATGTACAGGTCTTACAGGCGATCACGTATTAAGAATATTGATTTTGATCACAGTGTACATGAGCAGGGGGTCTCCTGAGCTGAACCGCATTGGTTTCAGCCTCGGGGACCCCCTACTTCATGAGATACAGGCCCCGTTATGGGATGCCGGTATCCCCTGTGCTTTTAAAGCTCCCATATCACGGGATTTAAATTCTGCAGGGGGATACCGGCACCCCATAACGGGCCCTGTATCTCATTAAGTACGGGGTTCCCGAGGCTGAAACCAATGCGGTTCAGCTCAGGGGACCCCCTGCCCACACATGGTCAAAACACACATATCAATAAAAAATGGCAATGAAGCTGTATTAATGTAATTTGTATTAATAGTGTGTGGGAGCAGGGTATCTCCTGAAATGAACCACATTGATTTCAGCCTCAGGGATCCCCTGCTTCCCGAGTTACAGGCCCAGATATGGGGTACCGGTATCTCCTTCATTGTTTGCGGACGCTTTAAAAATGGCGGCAACACTGGCATCTGTAACTCAGGAAGCAGGGGTTCCCTGAGACAGAAATCAAAACGGTTCAGCTCAGGAGACCTCCTGCTCCCGCACACTATTAAAAAAAAAATACATTAAAGCAGCTTCATTGCCTTAGCGGCTAGCCGCTAAGGCAATGAAGGGGTTAAGGCCAAATAGTATCTTTATCGGTGGCAATTGCCCTCAATAAACCTTGCAATATGTACTAGGCACCCACCCCCTGTGCCCCTACCAACCCCTATACACCCCTAACATACATTACATTTATTTTGAAAAAAATTTAAAGCATTGGAATGTTACTATAGGCCGGCGAGGACTCTCAATTGGTCCCCGCGGGTGTCCGGGGGCCCTCGCATGTGTCCGGGGGTCCCCGCTGGCTGTGGTACCAATTCTGTGCTTTAAAAAACAAACAAAAAAAACCCGGGAAATAAATACGTCCCCTTCCCCCGTAACACATACTGCTGTGGCCGAGTTTATTCGAGCATTTGCCCGTTCTCGGCCGCAGCAGTATCCTGGCGCGCGCCGGAGGGTGCCGGGCGCGCGCCGAAGCAGCGGAAGAGCGCCCTCCGATCGGGGCGCTCTCCCTACCGCTGCCGGGTCCGCCGGGTCCCCCGGAACCCCCTGCCGCCGTCCCCCACATCGCGGGACACCAGGACTCCCTCGGGGAGCCCTGGACGCGCGTGCAGGGGGCGCAGGCACCCGATGACACGTGACCGCGCATCGGAGACGCGCGGCACGCCGAGGGGCTGCCACTTGCAAGCCGGGAAATCTCCCGGCTTGCGGAACTGGCCACACTTCAATAAAGTGTGTCGCCAGTGTACAGTATACAATAATGGGCAAAATTACTATTATCCAGTGTGACAGAGTCACTAACACAGTATGCTGGAGTGAGGAGCATATGTGTGCTTCCAGCATACAAGCTGTTTATTTCCTCCTGGAAAGGCATGCACCTGCAGCTAATTAAGCAGGAAGGACTCCTGAGAGACTGACGGTTTAAAAGGCAGGAAGTAGCCTACACAAACTGAGCTAGTTTTTCCCCCAGCCCTGCGAGGAGTTCTGCTGCTGGGACACCAACCCAGGATAAAGACTGCTACGAACTGGAAACAGCCTGCTCCCCTGAAACGGCGTTCCTGATTGCCGTTGGAGCTGCAGTTACAGATTAAGAGACTTTCTGATTTTGATCTTTGAATACATAGTATATGTTTTGGGTGGATAACCAGATTTCGTGGCTGCCCACTAGAAAGGGCTGGAGTGAAGTCTGTTTAGTTTCCCTAACGGAAATAGTTGTTTATTTTATTATTTGGTTTTCTTAAAGGGACAGTGCACCTCATGTTTATTTGTTTTGTGGCTTATAAACCACTAAAAGTTAAGTTTAACACTGTGTCTTACCATCGTACTGACCCTGCCGCGAGGCCGTCCTGCCACACCAGATGGATAATAGTGCATTTGCCCATTTAAAAATCAAACATTAAGTAAGAAGCAATGGTTGTTTTGGCAAATGCTTGCTTGTACAGTATGTATTTTAAATGTATATTGCTTCTTTGATTTTAAATTTGTATGCTATTTACAGTATATTGCATATTGATGTAGGGTTCAGGAATTTTTGTGTTTGTTTTAAATGGTTTATTTCTGGCTTTTGATTGGCGTTTGCTTTTTAATGTTGGATTATTTTTTAACTTTTGATTTTGAATGCTGCATTTTATTTAGATATTTATTTTATTTATTCATGGTTTTGTTTTTGTGTTTTAATTGTTTATTCTGGTCTTTATTTTGGATTTGATTAATTGATTGGTGGTAATTTTGTTGGGTTTACTTCATTATTTGTTTTTAGTTTGAGATTGTTTTGAATGCATTGGATCTTGTTTTTGATTGTTTATTTTTAGGTTGACCATTGACTGGCATAGTGTTAAATCATGCCCATATGTACCCACTATGCCATTCAATTGTTTGATTGGCATTAGTAATATGTTCATTTTGCAATGTAATGTTTTATTTTAGCCCATTCGCATAAGGGGGGAGTGTGCTGCTATCCATCAGAAATGACTGGTTTGCACATAATATTGGCCCTTTTCTCAATTTGCAAATTGATTTTATTGAGATGCCTTGCAGCCTGCATTACCAATATGTTCTTGTTGTTGTTTGTATGTTTTCAGGTTGGGTTGAAGCCTACCCTTGTCAGCACGTGGACACGCGCTCAGTGGCTAAGAAGCTACTACATGATTTCATAACTAGATATGGAATTCCACAACACATTTTTTCAGACCAAGGAACACTATAGTCCAGGAACTGGCCAAGGTTTTAGGCATCATTTACCATCTGCACTGCGCTTATCAGGGAAAGTTGAGAGAACCAATGGGGTTCTAAAAAATAAAATCAGTAATTTGGCGCTTATGTTTATAAGGAGTACTCCTCAAAATAAAACCAAGTTAACCCCTATGAAATTGTAATGGGCAAACCCATGCTTATTTACTGCAGGAGGTTTGGAATTACTGTTGCATGATTATGCTATACAGTAACTGACGATTTGATCAGCGTTTATTGTGTGAAATTAATGAAATTGCTTAAGTCTCTCCACTCTCAGGTGAAAGCTGTTCAGAATACCAAAGACAACATAAAGCAGCGGCATCTCAATGAAGGCGACTGGGTAATGGTCAAGCACTTTCTAGGCAAGAACGCCCTCCAACCACGGTGGAGAGGTCCATTCCAGATTCTACTCCCCACCAATACAGCAATTAAAGTGGCAGAGCTTTCTTCCTGGATCCACATAACACATGTAAAGCTAGTCCCATCACCACCTACAGCCGCATCAAGTTAGTGTTTTGCCGGGAGGGGGGGAAAAAACCTCCTTGACCACAAACCATCAAGGGAGAAAGGTCACAGGCAAAAGTCCAGACCTCAACACACAAACTTTGAACTTTTTTTTTTTTCTATTCTTCTTTGCAGATTTTATTACTATTTTAGTTATAATGTATGCTCCATTAGAATTGCATAAGTGGTGTCCCCATAAGGTTGACAAAATAGTAGTAGCTATTGTTTGCTTAGCCATGTTCCTTTTTGTTTGGATTTATCCTTGTTCTATATATTGTTGATATTCACACTCTCTCATCACGTAATGGTACCTTGGTAAACAAAACCCATGGTACTAAAACCACACAACCTCTGCAATTAATACACTAAATCAGGAACAAATACAGATTTGTATGATGGTTTTGCCGAATCGTATGGCTTTAGATTATATTCTAGCATCCAAGAGTGGCGCCTGTGCATTAATCAAGGAAATGTGTTGTGTTTTTATCAACGACTATAGTGGGCAGGTGCAGCATGATTTAGACTCCATAAGTGAACTACAGGAGAAACTCAGAAAACAGGGAGGAGAACAGTGGGATCCGCTGGGAATGAGTGGGTGGGTCGGGTCCCTGGGAGTCAAGATAATGTATGGTTTTGTTTGTGTGCTTGCAATTTTGGTTGTGTTATATGTTTGTGTCACATGCAGTAAAGCTTGCTGCAAAGGCGTATCACACCCTCAACCCAAGCTATGCCACTCCTCACAGCATCAGATGAATCTGATGACCAGTTTGCCTCTGCAAGTGAAATCAGTCCCCTTCTACGGAACTCGGAAGATGAAGATGGTGGAGACGAGCTTTGCCTGTCTGATATCATAGGCAGCAGCAACATGTACTATCAAAGGTATGCTAACTCGGACCCGGATGTCCAGCACACTGAATGTATGTCTTACAAGAGTTATCCTTAAAAAGACTGATCTTTTAAGTATAAATAGGGGGGACTGAGAAGATTGTGATATACCTGGACTATTGGCCAAAGGAGGAGTGGTCCAGGGTGAATGGAAGCTGACACCATTTTGTCTGTATGAAGCTGTATGAAATATATGCTGCGTGCAAGAATTTAATGTTTTTTCGCTCTTGGCAAAGACTGACCTCCACTAATTTTCACTAAAATATTGCTAATTGTCTTTTGAAATAAGAATCATTTCCCTGTTCTCTAGTATATTGACAACAAGACTAGATGGTGTTTTGATGATGTTTGCTGTCTACTCAGGAAACCACATTCCCCAAATAGAGACACAAATATATAGAGGAAAGGACAGCCTGTCCTGGATAAGTCCTGGAACCTCTCTGGTCATTTTCCCAGTTCTGAGGCAGTCATTAGTCCTCAGTGTAAGATTGCAACAATGTAACTTTCTTTCCCTGTTGGCATTCTCAGTCCATTGCCTTGGCAACACCCCTTTGCTTTCTTGCAAGTTGGACTGCCCGACCTCCCTTGCTAGTTGGCATAGTCCTAGCCTTATTTCTTGCATGCTTTCTTTCAGATCCAGCCTCTATATTGGAGCAGTCATCTCACCTACAGTACTCCTCTGGTAAAAGCTATTGTAATTTACCTATCCCTGATACCATCGCTTCCCTGTTACCGAGCCACCCTATTTACCTAGAATTATCCCAGTGCCATCCTAGCTCCCTTTCCCCTCCATTGCTCCCATGCCCCAATGTTTTTCCTCAGTACCTTTTCCCCATTTTATTTGTACTGTTTTTGCCCAAAATAAACACTTCAGCAGAAACATAGAAGTGAAAGAAACATAAGATTGAAAAGAGATATGGATTCAGTGCTAGTAAATCAATTAATATCAAATGTTGCAAATTCTGTCTTGATGAATATTGGACTAAAGTATATTCCAAATGTAAAGGATAAAGAACATGCCTCAGATAAACATTTATGGAGCATGTAGTTATTCGCTGTACTTAGTGGGTCACCAACTTTCACCTGCAAATTGCAAAAGAAGGAATAGCTAGATAGTCTAGCTTTGAATAAACTGAGCTGAGTTGATCTTTATGTTCCAACTGCCTCTGAATGGGTTCTGTGAGCATGGGTTTTTGTGAATGAAAAGGTTTGTATACTTTAGCAAGTACCTTTTTTTATGGAGGAAAAATCTGACTGGTTACTTACTCAGAGTGAGATCTATATCTGCTCTCAGGAGTGCAAACTCAACTCGTACTTGGTCATCTCTTCCTCCAACTGACTGGCCAGACCTTGAATGAAGTCCTTGTACTCCCATAATTGCTCAAGCAATGGTGCGCTAGGCCATTTATCTCGCTAAACTTGACTGTTATTGTTTAGATGCAGAGGTTAACACCCCCTCAGACATAGCAGATATATTCAATGTTGGACTGGTATGTTTGAAGCCCACTCAATTTTCCACTGCAGCCTTCATCAACATACATGTCTCTGATTGATTCCCACATACATCCCTGGGGTACACTGCTGGCCCTTAAACACTTGTGCTACACTGCTACCCCCACAAATATCTCTTGTGCACACTAATTCCCCCCTCAAACACATCCCTTGGGTAACCTATGTGATCAAATAGGTGAAGGGTAACCAGGCTTCATAATAAAGGTTAAGCCCTCTGGTTGTCCTTGGTTCCCTGACAGCTACCCCGGACTATAAGCCAGGTGCCAGGTATATGTACATGTAAAGTTAAAGTGCCGCTGCTTTTCTATGTTCCCTTTACCCCAGACTCATGAAACTTGCTGTGTGTAAGTTTTAGGTGAGATATTTGGGTGAGTGCAATTCTTTTGTTTGCAGGAGTTCGGGGTCCGGAGCTACCGGTGGTACCTTCATTCTACCCGATGTGCAGTACTATTTTCTGGTACACAAGTAGAATTACACCGGGGCTGTCCAGTGTCCCCCAGACTCCTGAGTTTCGAGCCCCGATATCACAGTCCTAAGTCCCTCACAGTCATGAGTCTCCCCAATGTCCCCCATGTATTAAAGTATATTTTATTAGGTTTGATACATTTCTTATAAGGCTCTATTCAGCTTGCCTGAGCAACCAGTTAAGGTGCCAGTAAGTTTGCATAGGGTTCGTAGTTCAAAGAGGAGAGGATGTCCCGAGGTGTGAATACGTTTGGTAAGCGAGGAAAGGGTGAATGGCCAGGTTCGGACTACAAAGGTCACCCTGCGGGGACACCTTTTGTAGTTTCCAGACTTAGTGTAGCCGGCCCAGCAGGGGGCAATGAGTTAGCCAAGGAGGATGCAGCCATAGAGTCTGCTCTCCTTTTGAAAAATCGTATTTCACGCGCATCCGACTTTTCGAGCCTGCTGGGTACGCCTACTCCTCTGACATCTGCCGGGGTCACGACCCTCTTTCTATTGGC
Organism: Ascaphus truei; assembly: GCF_040206685.1. Lineage (NCBI taxonomy): Eukaryota > Metazoa > Chordata > Amphibia > Anura > Ascaphidae > Ascaphus > Ascaphus truei. The sequence goes on along the minus strand of NC_134485.1, from coordinate 242,154,302 downwards.
TGAGGGGAGGAATTCCCATGCTCCAATTGGTTGCTCTTCCCCTTCCGTTCTGGGGATAGCCCAGCAAAGTGTATGTAAGGTGCTGACCAAGAGAGGGAGCAAGTCTATCCAAGCCAGCCAATGAGGTGAGTCGATGAAGTTACGGCGGGCTTTTCAAAGTTGCTCTGTTCGAAATAACAGAGCGACCGCCTTCATTTTAAAGCCTGAAAAGTTTGCCTCGCAGAGACCAAGTCCCGTCTTTTGCGGTCATGGCTAAGAATTGAAGTCGAGAAGAGGACCAGGAGAACCGGGGGTTTATCCCGGTCTGGGTAAGCTCATCCAAGCGGGCGCCCTGCACCTAGGAAAGCCTATATTTTCCCCCCAGACCCCCAGTAAGTGTATTTTTAACTGTTCCTTGTGTATTTCTTGTTGTACGTGGGTTTACCAAAATAAATGCAATTTGTTTTTACCATCTTGTTCTGTCTAATGAATGATCCCGGTAATATGTAAATGGTGTAAAAAGTACCTGGTCTCCCGTGACACCCTACTTCCTCCAAACATATCTATTGTCCACACTACTGCACCCACAAACATCTCTTTTGTATATTATGATGCACATATATGGAGTAAGTCATTTCTCATTTACTTTTGCTCTGTTCACATTTTTCAAGCAGTAAACTGTAGGTTTGGAGAGCCAGGAAGAAAAAGAGGAGGCGATGTAAGAGACAGGAAGAAAAGACAGAGATAACATGGATGAAGCAGGAGTGGGTATATAAAGAGTACAGGGAGTGAAATTGTTAGGATGGATAGGTGGAATTTGAGAGGGAAGGAAAAGAAAGGGGAATGGAGAAGGTGTAAGGAGGATAAAAAAAAAAAGAAGGGATTGGGCAGGTGGGAATAAGTAAAGATAGGAAGGTGGGGAATGGGAGTGAGGAAGGAAAGATGGGGATTTTCCCTCTACCCCCAACAAACCAGATACTTTTGTTTAACCCCTGCATTACCTTAGTGGCTAGCTGCTAAGGTAATGTAGCTGCTTTTATTTTAATGACAGTGTTGAAGCAGGGGATCTCCGAAGCTGAACTGCATTCATTTCAGCCCCAGGGACCCCCTGCTTCCTGAGTTACAGGCCACAGTATGGGGTGCAGGTATCTCCCTGCATGTTTAATTCTCCCACATCACGTGACTGGGACATTTAAACATGGCGGAGTCCTGACGAAGCCGCATGGCGAAACGCATAGAGTTTGGAGCCAGCATCACAGCGAAGAGGAGAGGGAGGTGAACGGAAGTCCGCACAGCTGTTTCTGTCTCAGGAAACCCACATCCTGCGAGACACAAGACCTTATGGTGTCACAACCAGGAAGTGAATACTGGGTGAGTGTGCGGGCATTTCCCTGAGCCACGAGGATGGAGAGAGACACACAACACCGGGGACTGCACAAGGACCTGCCGAGGATCACCCCCAAAGACCCCTGTACATTGTCCTTTGAATTTTCAAAAAATGTGAGTGTGACCATTGAAGATCTATATGTCTTACAAATATACCTGTACAATCTATACTATTGGATTTTCTCTTTTTTCAATGAATGAAATCCTGGAGGAAGAATCCTGCTTGCTGTTCATGGAGCAATTGCTTTAAAGAGAACACCACACCATATTTTGGTTTAAAACATTTATTTCCTTTGTTGGTTATATTTATTGTATTTAATTCCGTGAGTACATTGTGGGTGCTATATAAATAAAGATATACATACATTCAATAGGAATGGAAATCCCTGCTCTGCAGAATTTACAATCTAAGTGGTATGTTGAAAGAGTTACAGAGACAGCAGGTGGGGGAATAAGTGCGATAGATGGCAATGCTAGGAGGGACTTTCGGTGAGGGACAGTAACCATCAGTCTAGACTGTTGAAATGCTTCATGTGAGAGGTGAGTTTTAAGGTTTGACTTAAAGGTGGGAAGAGAAGGTGCTTGTGGTATACTGAGTGTGAGGGAACGTAAGGGAGTTTCACAGGTAAGGGACAGTGAGGTAAAAAGTTTTAAGGCGAGAGAGCAGTAGAGGTGAAAGGAGTGGAAATGAGGCAGATATGGGTAGAGCGCAAGAGATGAGCAGGGACATAACAAGAGAGCACAGCTGAGATGTAGGGAGGAACAGACAACTGGAGATCCTTGAAGGTAAGGAGTAGAACTTTGTAGGTGGATCCAAAATTTGATGTACACTGGCGACACACTTTATTCGAGCTCGGCTAGTCCCACGAATTCGGGTATACCCGGGTGTATTGAGGTTTGTGACTGTTTTCTGCCCGAGTTCATTGGGTTATTTTCCAGGCAGGGATTGAAGCATTTTATTCCCGCTGGCTGCAATACTGCACAGTATATATATATATATATATATATACTGCATTACAATTCATGAATTTATGCCATCTGGTAGACACGCGAAGCATTGCAGCCTATTAAATCCTAATCATTATCATTTAACAGATCAGCCGCCCGTCAGCCAGGCATGAACCCAGGCTGGGAAGGCAAACGCAACGGGGCTTGTCAGAGGTGAGGAGCGGCGCATTCCAGGTATCTGCCAGGTACATACTGGGTATTTGCTCGAATAAAGTGTTTCGGTGCAGTATGGGAAGCCAGGAGAGAAATTTAAGGAGGAGATGAGCAGAGACTATTTTGGGGAAAAGTGAAATTATTATAGCAGTACAATTTTGGATTGATTTCAAAGGATAAAGTTGTGATGCCGGGAGGCCTGTTAGTAATATGTTACAATAATTCAGACAGGAGAGGATACGGTCATACTGTACATTAGAGTTTGAGCAATAGATTGACTGAGGAAAAGGCAAATCATAGCAATGTTATGGAGGAGGTGCCAAATTTTAGCCATGCTGTGAATGTGAATGGGGAAGAGAAGGGAGGAGTCAAATATCACTCCTAGGCAAAGTGCTTTGGCTACAGGATAGATGGTAGTACAATTTACTGTGATGGAAAAATGGGATATTATGCCAGATTTAGGGGGAAGTATGGGGAGCTCCGTTTTAGACATATTAAGTTTAAGGCGGGGCGGCACCATGCACAAAGTTATACACTGTAGCCAGGAGCCAAATCAGAGACTTGGGACTGGATTGCTGGCGTGAGGGAAGGGGTGGATAGATATATTTGTGTATCATCTGCATCTAGATTACATTTATAAGATAAAATAAATATGTAGTTTTCTATTAAATATCTAATGTCTGAAATGATGACATGCTTTTCTAATCCTCTCGTCTGTGCTGTGATCTCCCTGTGTATTAATACAGAAATATTTCTGCCGTCTAAATGGTGGTTTTGAGCCATCAACCCGTGCCTTTCACCTCAGTGTGGGTACACTTCTGTTATCCTATACAGTGCCCTGCAGTTACTACAGTGTGAAAGGAGAGCAACTGCAGTTATCTATGTCACGTAACTGTATCAAATCTTTCTATGAATTTATTCTAGGATATCTGTTGTAAATAGGTGTCCCTATTCAAGATTCCATATTTCTGTTTGCATTACTGAACGATTGTGGGAAGTGATCATAGGAGCAATACAATTTGTTAGGCAGACGTTATGAAAATGCACATAATATATAGTGATTTTCTATTGTTGCTAAAAAAAACAAAACAGGTCCAAACTGTTCAGGATAATTGTAGTTCAATTTGTAAGGAACTTGATTTATATGTTTATTATGTGTTATGTTTTCATTCCTTAAAAATTGACTAGCATGCATACAGATCACACAAGTAGACAGGGCCTGGATATTCCCAGAAGTAACTGAAAACGTATCCATTGAAATATTTTTGGAAATGTTACCAGCTATGCAAAGGTTGAAGCAAACATCAGTTCATACTCCAAGAACATTATCTTGGCCACCATGCAGCTCACTGTTTCCGCAGGGTTACCGCAAAGCTGTGGAACAATGTGGCCCAGCTTCGTTAATATTTGGTAACAGAAAACAAAAAAACTGCACTCTTCGTCTTTACTGCTCCAATGACTAAAGTACTATCTCATGAGTTGTCATGTTCTTGACCTCTTAACATAAGCGCAAAACAAATGGGTAACATATAAGATGATTGTATTATCATTTATTTTATTCTAATAGCAGGTTGCACAAAACTTCAGTTGAGACCATAGCTCAATAAAATATAATCTACCAAGTGCGACCATGATGTTCCTTCTACTGCAGTCAGAATATTCAAACATGCTACCCAGTCATAATACGTGGAAGAAAACAGTCACATGCAAGGGGCTCACTAAAGTGTAGCCTGGATATGTGGGTGGTATCTTAATAGAAAACTTAAAAAACAAGCTTTTTACTTCTTTGCCACCATGAAGGCTTCAATTTACTGTGCCTAACTGGCCTCAGTAGCAGAGAAGTGTTTACATTAGTGGGAAAGGGGGTGTTGTTACTGTAAATTAAGACACTGCTAAGGATCCGCTGCTTCTTGGCACATTAACTCCTGGTATGCCCCTGAGGCAGCAATGCATGGACTGCATCATCATCAGAGGGGATCATATCATAGCAAGTGATTGGTCCATTTGACAATAAAAACTTACTAACAGGGGGCGTGCCGATGACGTCATCCGCAGCAGTCGGGTAAGAGGAGAGCTCCGGAGACCCGCTCACATAACCGGCTAAATAGACACTTTCACCCGGCGAAAAAAACACCCAAAAGTGCCCTCCTCAACCGCTGATGCACCAGCCATGTCCCAGAAGGGCAAAAATCAGGCCGCGCAGGGAGTTACTAAGTACTTTGCTCCTGCGCGGCAAAGCTCCGACACGGGAGCAAGGAAGCAAGATGGCGGCTCCCCGCCAGGCGCACGAGGAGCCAAGTCTGGGCCACCTGACCCTGAGTTGAGATGCAAAGCCATTAAACCCACTCACAGACATGTTTCAACTGTGAGTGGGTTTAATGGCTTTGCATCTCATCCCAGCCTCTGTCTAAAAGCTGTGTTTAAAACAGCATGCATTGGCTTGAGGATTTGCTTGTGTAATACGAGCTTGAGACAAAAGGTGGCACTGAGTGCGCATTTGCATGTCATTTCCCAGAATCCCTTGCTGCAGTGGAAGAGTTGTATGCTGGGTGACAATGGGGAAAGACAGGGTTGCAGACCTGTCTAAGACATGCAAATGAGCATACAGTAATATTTACAGTTGCTTTATGCTTTACTGTGGAGGGTTTCTGTCACTTTTTTTACCCACCATAACCTTAATAATTATATATATATATTGTGACAAACAGCTTACTCCGGGGCTCCGCCGTCGGTAGGTTAAATGACGAGGCTGTTCCTTTAAGCAGGCTATGCCTGGTTTATTCAGTCCCAGGCATTGAGACTGCCACGGTGCATACAATAGAAACACATCAAAACCAAAAGCTGCTCACCTGAGCGATAACTTAACTTAGATTTCCCTAACTCAGGGTGGAAGTGGCTTTTCCACTTCCAACAACAAACAAGGTACTTTTCAGTTTTAGGCAAAAAGGAACAGAAACATTTAACCTGTTTGGGGAGAGGCTTTTTCCCCTCTCTGCTTCCAGCAGCCTTCCTGTCTCCAGGCTCTTGGGGAGAGGGGCAGAGGAAACAGGAAATCAGTCTTACATACCTGATTTCTAATTAGCATGACAGGTGACAGAAATCAGGCAGCAGACAAACTCTGGTCTGGATCTCTCATCCCTCAGTTCCAGCACCTGCCAAACTGTGGGATGGAGTGCATGTATTATAAGGCTGCACTCCCAGGCCAAACAGGATAGAAACTGTTCAGTATCCTGGGAGCCCTATATATGGAATTTATTACCATCCCCTGGTTTCTGTCACATATCCTCCCCCCCAGCTCAGACCTCTGGGGATGAGCGACCATGGATATTAGGGAGTGCATCCTTGACAACCCGTCAGCATTGCCATGTTTGTGCCCTGACCTGTGCTCCACAGAAAAATTAAAGGGTTGTAGGCTTAGGAACCACCTGGTCACTCTAGCATTCTTTTCCCTGTTTTGACACATCCAGGTAAGGGGTGCATAATCTGTGACCAACCGGAATTTTCTCCCCAACAGATAGTATTTGAGCGTCTCTACAGCCCACTTTATTGCGAGACACTCTTTCTCGACTATGGAGTATTTTTTCTCCTGGGGATTTAGTTTCCTACTTAAATAAAGGACGGGGTGCTCCTCACCTTGAGACTCCTGGGAGAGTACCGCCCCCAGCCCTACCTCAGATGCGTCGGTTTGGACTACGAACTCTTTGGAGAAGTCAGGTGTGACAACACTGGTTGGGCACAGAGAGCTTCTTTCAGGCTTCTAAAGGCCTGTTCGGTTACGGGTGACCACTTTACCATTAGCGGTCCTCTTGCTTTTGTGAGGTCGGTTAGTGGGGTTGCCTTAGTTGCAAAATTGGGAATAAACCTTCTATAGTACCCAATTAACCCCAAAAAGGTCCTTACTTGTTTTTTTGTGACTGGCCTTGGCCAATTTTGTATCGCCTCTACTTTGAGTGTTTGGGGTTTGAGTAAACCTCTGCCAATAGAATACCCCAGATACTTGGCCTTCTCCAGACCAATAGTGCATTTAGCGGGGTTAGCAGTTAGTCCAGTAGACCGAACTGCGTCGAGCACAGCTTGGACCTTTGGCAGGTGGGATTGCCAATCTTCACTATGGATTACCACATCATCCAGGTAGGCGGCAGCATACCGAGCATGTGGTTTTAAAATTTTATCCATCATTCTTTGGAATGTGGCGGGAGCTCCATGTAAGCCAAAAGGCAGCACCTTATACTGAAAGAGGCCGTCTGGGGTTGAGAAGGCTGTCTTTTCTTTTGCCCTTTCTGTGAGGGGAACCTGCCAGTACCCTTTTGTTAGGTCTAGGGTTGTGAGATATCGGGCTTTGCCCAGTCTCTCTACAAGTTCATCTACCCTGGGCATAGGATAAGTATCACATTTTGACACCGCGTTTAGTTTCCGGTAGTCATTACAAAACCTTGTTGTACCATCTGGCTTTGGGACTAAGACTATATGGCTGTTCCACCCACTTTGGGATTCCTCAATTACGCCTAGTTTTAGCATTTTTTTAACCTCGAAACTTATAGCCTCTCTTTTGGCCTCTGGGATTCGGTACGGTTTAAGGTTAACTCAGACCCCCGGTTCAGAGACTAGGTCATGTTCAATTACGCTAGTTCTACCTGGCTGTGTAGAGAAGACTTCTTTGTTTCTTCTCACTAAATTCTGAACCTCTCGTTTCTGATGAACGGACAGGGTTTCAGCTATGCTAACCTCTGGGTCAGTTTCTCGATTCTCTGACTGACCTGGGGGTACTAGGGTTAACAAGACCTCTCTATCTTTCCAGGGCTTAAGTAGGTTTATATGGTAAATTTGCTCAGGTTTCCTCCTACCTGGCTGTCTCACCTTATAATTTACTTCTCCCACTCTTTCCAAGACCTCATATGGCCCATGCCACTTAGCAAGGAATTTACTCTCTACGGTGGGAACCAGAACTAGCACCCTATCGCCTGGAAAAAAAATTCTGACCCTAGCACCCTTATTATACGTATTTCTCTGTGCTTCTTGAGCTTTTTCCATGTGTTCCCTCACTATAGGTATGACTGCAGCTATGCGGTTCTGCATCTGGGCAACATGCTGTATTACACTTCTGTAAGGGGTAACTTCATGTTCCCAAGTCTCTTTGGCTATATCCAGTAAGCCCCTTGGGTGTCGGCCATACAATAGTTCAAACGGGGAAAAGCCTGTGGATGATTGGGGAACTTCCCTAATGGCAAATAACAGGTATGGTAACAAACAATCCCAGTTTTTCCCATCCTTATCGACCGCCCGGCGTAACATACTCTTTAAGGTTTTATTGAACCGTTCTACTAAACCATCTGTTTGTGGATGATAGACTGAGGTTCTGAGATGCTTGATTTTTAGGAGTTTACATAACTCTTTTGTTACTTGGGACATAAATGGTGTTCCCTGGTCAGATAAGATCTCTTTAGGAATTCCGACCCGCGAAAACAGAACTATTAACTCTTTTGCTATGTTTTTGGCAGAGGTGCTACGTAGGGGAACTGCCTCCGGATATCGGGTGGCATGATCTAATATTACCAATATATGCTGATGTCCCCTAGCAGACTTTATTAGGGGTCCTACTAGATCCATAGCAATCCGGTCAAATGGTACATCTATTATGGGAAGGGGTACCAATGGGCTACGGTACGCTTTGAACGGGGCGGTGATCTGACATTCTGGGCACGAGGAGCAATAATTTGTCATTTCTGCCAGAACCCCAGGCCAATAGAAGTTTCGGAGAACCTTTTCTTTTGTCTTTTCCACCCCTAGGTGTCCCCCAATGGATGACTATGTGCGAGGTGTAAGACTACATTACGGAATGTCCGTGGTACCAACAATTGTTTAGCTGTAACTGATTTCCTTTTATCAACCCGATATACTAGGTCATTCTCTACCTCGAAGTAGGGGTAGGCAAGTGACCTATCGGGTTGGCCAGGAGTACTATTCTGGTCCCATATATTCCCCCTTGCTACCGCTAATGTGGGGTCTTCCCACTGGGCCTTCTTAAAACTCCCAGGACTGACCTCTAGGTCAGCGAGGGTCTTATCCTGTTCTGGGGTGGTAAGTGCCTGTTCAACATCTTGATTTGGGGTATTTCCTACCAAGGTAGCCATGGGGAAGGGAATTTTACCGCACTCCTCCTTTTCCCCCTTCTTATTTGGGCCCTCGTCAACCTCTATTTTTGAAAAAGGGAAAGGATTTGTTTCTTCTGTTACTTCGTTATGGTCCGCTATTGAACTCTGGGCGCTATTCTGAGAGGAGGACCACATTTTTAGAAAATGGGGAAAGTCGGTCCCTATTAACACATCATGTGCCAGTTTGGGTACAATACCCACTTTGAAATCTAAAGAACCAAACTCTGTTTAAAAAAAAAACATCAACAGTTGAATATTCATGATTATCCCATGTATACAACAAATTGCCACTCTTTGTGAACTGTTTACCTGTTTCTTCTTAATGGGCAACAGGTATTCGGACACTAGTGTGACCATGCTCCCAGAGTCAAGAAGTGCCCAAACCCTCTTACCATTAACCTTTACAAATGCCCACAGATGGTTATTCAAGGGGTCCTCTGGGCTAGGGCCCATACATTGGGACCACAGCGAATAAGGTTCAACGCTGTTGCATTGCATTGGTTCAGTATTTAGTGGGCAGACTTTCGCGGTGTGGCCCCTATCATAACAATTTACACATTTAGGTACATAGTCTGTGTCCCACTTAGAGCCTTTTTTCGGCTCCCCATGTTGGCTGTTGCCCTTAGTGTGCGAGCCACTGTTGCTGGTGCTGTGTGAAGGCGGTCATCGCTCTTCAGCCCCCCTTAACCCTGGTACCCTTTTACCGTCTCTGGAAGAGTCCTGGAACCTCGGGTAGTGTGGTTGCTCCACGACTATGGGTTGCGGGTGCTCTTCTGCCGCATTGTACCTTTCTACGAGGGCCACAAGCTTGTCTGCATTGTGGGGGTCACTCTGACTGACTCAACGGCGTAGGGCAGAGGGAAGTTTCCTCAAGAACTGGTCCATGACCAACCGTTCCACGATGTGGCTTGCTGAGTTACTCGGGTTGTAGCCATTTCCGAGCGAGGTGGATGAGGTCATACATCTGGCTTCGGGTGGCTTTATCCATCGTGAAGGACCATGCATGGAACCTTTGGGCACGAACAGCCGTGGTTACGCCGAGGCGGGCGAGGATCTCGAACTTCAATTTTGCATAGACGTTAGCTTTGGCTGGCTCTAGAACAAAGTAAGCCTTCTGGGATTCGCAGCTTAGGAAGGGTGCGATTAGACTGGCCCACTCAGCTTCTGGCCATCCCTCTCTCTGTGCCGTGCGTTCAAACGTGAGAAGATAGGTTTCCACATCATCCGAGAGCCCCATCTTCTGAAGGTAGTGGCTTGCCCTGATCATTTTCGGGACTGGGGCTGCCTCTGCCAGTGGAAGGTTACTGATAGTCCCCCTCAGGATCTCTAGTTCCTGCTGTAAGCCCTGGGCGAACCGTTGTTGCTCCTCTCTCAGCAAGCGGTTTGTCTCTTGCTGGTTTGCATTCGCCTGTTGCTGGTTTGCATTAGTCTCTTGCTGGTTTATTAACAGCTGTTGCTGGTTTGCATTAGTCTCTTGCTGGGCTATTAACAGCTGTTGCTGGGTTTCATTCGCCTGTTGCAGGGCTGCATTAATCCTTTGCTGGGCTTCATTCGCGTCTTTCTGGACAGCGACATTGCGTACCAGCGCACTCACCACGTCTTCCATCTTGTTTGGAGAGAAAAAAAAAACTTTTTTTCTTGTTAAAGTTCTTTAACCCGCAGACCTTTTAGTGTTCTGCCCGCACTCTCCACCATATGTGACAAACGGCTTACTCCGGGGCTCCACCGTCTGTCCGGGACTGTTAGAACACGGTCTTTTAGGGTAGGTTAAATGACGAGGCATCACGTGCTGTTCCTTTAAGCAGGCTATGCCTGGTTTATTCAGTCCCAGGCACTGAGACTGCCACGGTGCATACAATAGAAACACATCAAAACAAAAAGCTGCTCACCTGAGCGATAACTTAACTTAGATTTCCCTAACTCAGGGTGGAAGTGGCTTTTCCACTTCCAACAAAAAACAAGGTACTTTTCAGTTTTAGACAAAAAGGAACAGAAACATTTAACCTGTTTAGGGAGAGGCTTTTTCCCCTCTCTGCTTCCAGCAGCCTTCCTGTCTCCAGGCTCTTGGGGAGAGGGGCAGAGGAAACAGGAAATCAGTCTTACATACCTGATTTCTAATTAGCATGACAGGTGACAGAAATCAGGCAGCAGACAAACTCTTGTCTGGATCTCTCATCCCTCAGTTCCAGCGCTTGCCAAACTGTGGGATGGAGTGCATGTATTATAAGGCTGCACTCCCAGGCCAAACAGGATAGAAACTGTTCAGTATCCTGGGAGCCCTATATATGGAATTTATTACCATCCCCTGGTTTCTGTCACAATATATATATATATATATATATATATATATATATATATATATATATATATATATACGAACACAAAAAGAAAAAGAGGGTTTGTTGAAAGAACACGAAAAATATGTGAAAGTACAGAATTGATTTTATTAGCAATACAAAACACAAAAATAATATTAAAATATACCTAAACACATACTAAATGAACACTGCTGAACCAAAGAATACACAATAGAAATGTAGAGACCCAAAATATGTAACATGCAAAATACATAGGTATGATAATGCAAATCCAGGGGAAAATAATTTCCCCTGGAAATGCAATGGAGATCGGCCGATCAGCAACACATGATAATACAAATGACTGAAAAAAAACAATATCTACACAAACCCAAGAAAACACAGAAAAAAGAGCAACAATAAAAATATAATAAATGAATACCCTGGCTATGTAGCCAGAAGGTGGTGGCTAAACCCTGGCAGTTATAATAAAGAGCCAGAGAAAGACAGAAAATAAATGTCTAAAATATGCAGAGGTGGGGTCCCCTCAAAGACTAAAATGGAAACAATGAGTCAGCAGAGAAAACAAGGGAGAAAAACATGAGAAAATAACTCCCTAATGTCACAGCTAGATGTGACTGATATAAGCTGTGGCAGACAAAAATGATAGTGTCCCAAAGGCTACCGTGGAGCAAGGAAATGTCCAGATACTTGCTACTGCATGATGCTACACCAGACATCCAGAGGAGAAGGGAAGTCCAAGACAGAGGTAAGTAAGAGGCAATGCAAGCCCTCTTCATCCCGCTCACTGTTAGCATCAGGCAGCAATCATACAGCAGTCACAGAGACCGGACAAAACAGCATCAGCAGTAAAGCTCCAAACAAGGAGATGGTCAGCACGGTGCAGCGGTGGGACACAGGAAAGTGAGTGGTATAGATACTCCAACGGCAGTTTCGCCATAAGGCTTCTTCCGGGAGCAGATGTTACCTCTCTTACAGTAGTTGGCTTGACTTCATACTATGTTTAAAGTGAGCATATGAATATATATGTTCGAAAACACAACGTGACCCCATGAGTTTTAGAGGGCCCAAACCTCATTGCCCAGAGTATTAATAAAGCTGTGTCACTGCTACCCAGAAAAACAAAAAAACAATAGGAAGGACATGAAACAAAAATAGTGGTTATTACATTGCCTTATGCACTGCACCCTGTGGTGTAGTCAGATTCATATTTTTCGTATAATAATAATAATAATAATAATAATAACAACATGTTCTTGTTTAGCGCTGCTGGTTTTACGTAGTATATATATATATATATATATATATATATATATATATATATATATATATATATAAAAATATATATATATATATATATATATATATATATATATATCTTTTGGCCTTCAACAGTGGACTGCAGCCAGCACCCTTAGGATGGCCACTACCTAGACCTGATCTAGAATCAAAACTAATTAATCCCATAAAAGGTTTTTTTACATGTACAACTTGCTCTTCCTGTTCATTTAGCAAAAATACGAAATCATTTAGATCCAATGTCACTTCTAAAATGTATCACATTAAGTCTTTTATAAATTGTAATTCCACATATATTATATATCTACTCCAGTGCTCCTGTGGCCTTCAATATGTTGGCTGGACAGGGAGGTGCATTCAAAGGAGAACTTATGAACACATATATAATATTATAAAAGGATTAATAACACAGTGTATCTCATCATTTTTTTACACATCATAACCAGAACCCACAGGGATTGATATGTCAGGCAATAGAGGTGGAATTGGCCAGTTAGAGAGGGGGGGACCGACTCAATCAGATCAGTAGGCGTGAAGCCTATTGGATCTATGAGTTGAAAACCCTCTCTCCAAGTGGCCTGAATATTGACTTTGAATTGGGTGTATTTTTAAGAAATTGTTATTATGCTGTTTGTTCTCCATTATTTCCACTAGGGCAACCTTTTCTAAATGGAATTAAGTATAAGCCCAGTATATGATTGTTGAATGGGTAATAATAATACTATGGTGAATAACTCTGATACTAAAGCTTTCTGGTATTAATATATTGCTTTATATATATATATATATATATGTATTTATATGTTTATATGTTTTTATGTAAGTATTCGTTATTCGTTGTGTAAGGCTGTTTTTTAGTATGTAGTTCCATTGGCAAGACTTTGACCAATCAGTGTATGGCTGGCAGTTGTGAGTGGCTGAGTGTTTCATCCAATCAGAGCCACTCTAACTGAATATAAGTGTCCAATGCCATGTACTCATACACCCCTGATGAAGTGCGCATGCGCACGAAACGCCTTGGATTTTATCCCCTGAGCTTTCATCACGAACACTTGCAGGCTGGGTGGTACGCGCACTGCATTGTAGTAGCAGGAAAAGACTCTGTCCCCTAAAGCACACCCCCAGCAACGGACGATCGAACCAGGAAGTGCGACAGCGTCGGAGCGGTTTTCAGATCAGCCCGACGCCACTGGAGGACAAGCTGTCACCTTCCAATGCCTATAATCTACTGCGCATTTACTCGCAAGTTTTTGGAAGTAGGATTTTGGTTTTACATCAACCGGACCAGCTGCCTGCTATTTGTTCTTAATTGTTATTTTATAGTTATTTGTTGTATTAAATTAGCTCTTTTATATAGTCAGCCTTGCTTATATTTGTCTGTTGTTGTTGTTTGTTTAGTGTTTTGTGTTGTATGTCATCTTTAGTAGCAGTTTGCACTATGATATATTTTTCTGCTTGATTCCACATATCACGTGACATCTGGTCGTGGTTACAACTTTGGAAGTACAAGATTGGAAGTGGATCTGTGCACTCCGTTTCAATTGGACACAATATAGATTATCTTTGGACATTTTTGGGCGCCGGTTTGTATTTTGTTCTTTGTGTTATAACTGACTTTGTTTTTGGGTCAGTAATTCGTGGCAGCCTAACCTTATTATTTTAAGGAATTCAAGTGCTTTATATTGTTTTGCACTAATAATATTTATTGTTCAGCTTTTAGTGCTAACATCACCAATCTTTTCTGACCGCACCACAGACATCAGTAACAGCAACATGTTTCCAGAGAGGGGGGGAAACAGGGCTACAAATGGAGGCGCTGCTGAGAGGCAGCAACAGGGCAGGCTTTCAGAGACTTTGCAGCCAGCAGCAGTTAAAGAGGCCCCAGGGACTCCGGGGCACCCATCCACGTTAAGGAAGGGGGGACCCTCTCCCTGATGCGACACCGGGGAAGGGGCTGCCTAGACCCTTACCAAGGATAGACCGAGTTGGGGCGCACCCCAACGGGAAATCTGGGGAACGTTTACCCTTCATTAAGGATCCAAGACTGGGAAAGGACAGCCTTTCAGTGTACCAAAAGAATCCTGTGCACGACGTACTGTGCAAGTTGGGGCGCACCCTATCGGAAAGCATCCAGGGAGCGTGAAATTTCATTTCAACAAGGGATGGGCCCCTTTCAGTTGTAGACTGGGGGACCTTGTGCACCTTTATTCTGGACTTTTCTACAAGACGAATATGAGGAATGGGCCCCTGAGGTGTCACCAGGGACCCTGTGTACTTTTATTTCATGGTCTATTGCTGTGTGCTTAAAACGGATTACATGGCAAGTATTGAGCAGTCAAACTGGCATTCCCGCCGAAATCACAGGACCACGTGGGTTGCACAAGCCAGTTACCAGTTTTGCAAAAGTAGTTGCAAGTTTGCAAAAATAGTTGCATCCTGTTAGGTGGCAAAACCTGACACCGCCCATCTCTGTGACTGGCTCAGCCAGAGCCAAGTCACCCCTTGGTCCATCCTACCCCTGCTTTGTGTTCCACCTAGGGGATGAGCCACATCCCTGCACCAATCCAGGACTATTGTCTCGGCTATGGGAGGAGTTTGTCATTCCTTGCTGGACTTTAGTTCTGCGGAGCTGTGGAAGAGTGAAGAGCTGCTGCTAATCCTCTGCCTCATTATATCTTGCCTACCTCATCTATCTCTGATCAAAGATCATGTCAGAGCTAGACCTAACTAATTATTCTCTGCCAGGAGGCTATCTGGTGGTCACCGTTTGTGGACAAGGAAGACGTCGTCGCTGTCAAAGACCCGAACACTGAGGAAAAGACAAGATCCGATGACATCTTGATGTTACAAGATGGCCGTCGTCTCAGATGCGGAACCTCCACTACTATCTACTGAGGTGAGTGTCGGATGGTGCAAAACTGCTCCTGCTCCACCACAGAGCCCGAGTTGGGGAAGACGTCATTGTGGATCCTTCAACAAGGCCCCTGTACCATCCCCTAGAGGTCATGGTCGACCTACCAGTACATCCTTTGAGCTTGTCATGGACAGTGATAGGCCAAGTACACTGGCCCCAGTTGCCCATGCCCTGTCACCAGCCCCTGCTATCTTTGTGATTAATACGTTCCCTAGCCATAACTTTTCCCCGGGTATGTCAATGGACTTGAGGGAATGGAACTTTGGTGGGAAAGATGGGTGGTCAGATGAATCTGAGGGTGATATACCTTATTCCAGCCGAATTCCTGTGGCTAAATCTCCGGGATCATTTAAGTCCTTTAGGGATTCATCTCTGTCAGCAATCTGCCATGTCTGGTGTGTCCTCCCAGATGGACACAAGGTCCGATAGTCCACCTGTAGAAGGTCAGTCTAGGGAACCTCTTAAGTGGTGGGACCCAATGTTTGAGGGCTATGCTGTTACAGTAGCCTTTATAGAACATGGCTACTGCTTGGGATGGCTCCCCACTGGTGGGGGGAAGGTCAACTCTCCCAAGAAGAGATAGCTGACGCCCTTCGCAAAAGGATGGGTGAGATCAATTTAGGAGTAAGAGTCCCTACGGGCCCCTCCATATTCTATCAGGAGGTAGAGCTCAGTGAGCCTAAGTTCTGGATATTACCTGGTCAGGGAGCTGACCATAAGATCATAAAGCTGAGTAGAGCTGACAGAGTAATTTTTAACAGGTATCGTCAGTCGCACAGATATAAATTCCCATATGTGCACCAGCCAATAATGGATGAAATAGATCTAAACCGTCAGGAATGTTTGCGACTAGCTGTCATAGAGAATATAAAGACCAAAACATCTGATGACAGATTTATTACTGATTCCAAAATTCGTTCTGTCATGGAAGAATGGTTGGTAGGTACCTGCATATACAAAGACCGTGCAGAAGTTAGGCAACGTCCTGGTTCTCCAAAAATATATTATGTGTGGACCGAGCTATTCGATGGGATAGTAGTCAGGAAGTCAGATCCAAAATATTATAAATGGTGATCTTGTTTGTCTTCCCGTTGGAAGAGTAATTATGTATTCATCATCGCTGTAAATCAGTGCATGATGTGGGCAATTATCTGTATGACTGTGATGGTTATGTAATACATCTGCAGTAACCTGTTCTGTTTTGCAGGCTTCACGTTACTGGATGGTGCCCAAATTGGATCCCGGTGAGGACATGGGAATTTTCACATAGGGGAGAGTATAGCCATTGCTGGTCCAGCTATATTTCTGCCCCCCTATGTCACGTAAGTTCTCCTAGTTACAGACAGTGACAGACTATCCTGTGGGATTTGAGCCCCCCTCACGCTGCCTCCATGAGCGGCAGGAGAGGTGGTGACACTGGGTCTATGCTGCAGCCTATCATGGTGCAGACCCTGTGCCCTCCCCTTTTGCATTAGGGAGGATGTTCTAAATTATAGGAGTCAGTTCTCCACTGCCCCTCCTGGGGAGAGGAGTGTGCGTGTTGGAGTTCTCCTCCAGCCCCTTGTGGGTGGAGGAGTGAAGATCTGTGCTTAGCACAAGGCCTCATCACATTATCTGCTGGCCAGCACAATCCAAGAGCCTGAAACCTCTTCTCTACTATATGCAACGCTGTTATACCATCCTGCAGTGGCTGCATCAATTAAAGATCCTGTTTATATACTTCCGGCTGAGTTGTAGTCTATTAGTCTGAAGTATAGGAGTAAGACTGTCATGGTAGGGACTGCCTGCGTTATACTGCATCCTGCTGTGACTGGAGGCGCTGTCAACACATGGAAAGAGAAAAAGAAAGCAAAAACAGTGCACTGCCAGTGAGCCAGGTGGTGGAAAAAATAAAATTCTATTTATTCAGCAACACTCAGTAACATCACCCCAGAGGGTGAGACAAAAGCTCCTATGCGTTTCGGACCGTAGGGGTCCTTTATCAAGGAGTACGGGGGACTAGGGGAAGGGGGCCCCTTTATACAGTATATACACCCTGTAACTAGTAAATCACCAATCCGAAATGTAAAAATTGGCGCCAAAATCCGCTGCACGCCGGTCTGACGTCATGCGTGTAAGCCCTGTGTGTCACGTCCCGTAGTATACTGGATCGCGCACTCTCGGGCCGCACCTCATGCACGCCAGATCGCGCTCTGCGTTCCGGCAGAAATATCATGGTGACAACTGGGTGGTAGGAGGAGGGAGTCTCCACCCCCCGGGCAGGGTCCACACGAGCCGATAGGGCCAGGTAAGGCACAACAACTTATCAGCGTCCAGGCTGCTGTGCTCATTCCTATGGCCCAATTTTATTTTTTCCACCACCTGGCTCCCTGGCAGTGCACTGCTTTTGCTTTCTTTTTCTTGTTGCTGGACTATCTCTCACAGATTGCACGCCATTTGGATGGACCATGCAGGATACTTAAGGACAGATGGAGTGGGTAAGATTTATTTCTTTATTGAATTTGTGATTCTTATGGATGAGTACCGTTACTAGCACTGTTATGTCTCCAATGAGGTCACACTAGGGTGCCTTTTGGCATTCCTGTTTGTTACCTTCAGGATACGGGTGTTTTGGTGACTCACATATCACACCTCACCGTTATACCCAGTCCGTTATTCACTCTGTCCGTTAGTCCTAATTAATCATTATGGACATTTATGCTTGAAGTTCCACCAGCTTTGGAGCATCCATTTCGCCATATACCACATGGAAAGAACCTATGAATCACCGAAAGCCTGTCCTGTTACCCTGCAACATCGCGAACACTCAGCTCTCCTGGACCCTCACAGGTATGACCGCACCACAGACATCAGTAGCAGCAACATGTTTCCAGAGAGGGGGGGAAACAGGGAGGGATATATATAAATATATATATATAGCTATATCTATATCCAGTGTTCGACAAACCTATACATCTGCACGCCCCGGGCGAGTGCATTTAACACCGTGGCGAGCTCCTATTGGCCCAAGCAGCACACGTGTTTTGTTTTTTTAATTTTTCCCTGCTCGCGCTGGAGGAAAAAAAAAAAGCCGGAGGCGGGTTCATGTTGCTGCAGGAGCTTGCCCCTCCCTGAGCAGTGCCCTCCCTCCTCCCCCACTTCTCTGAGCACGTTTCTCCTCCCCGTAGCAGCCAGAGAGTGCCTCCACAGGCCCCCGCGTATCCCCAATGGCCCCCGCGTTTCCCCAATGGCCCCCGCATACCTCCCAATGCCCCCCGCTTACCCCCAATGGCCCCCGCAGGCCCCCACATACCCCCAATTGTCTCCACATACCCCCAATTGCCGCCGCAGGCCCCCGCATACCCCCATTGGCTGCCGCAAACACCCGCAGGCCCCCTCAAACCTCCGATGTCTCCCGCAAGCTCCCGATGTCACCCGCAGCCCCCGATGACTACAACATACCTCGGATGGTGTGCGGGACTCCCAGCGCCGTTTCTGGTAGTGTGTGTGTGTCTGTCAAAGTGTGAGTGTGTGTGTGTGTGTGTGTGTCAGAGAGTGTGTGTGTGTCTGTCAGTGGGTGTGTCAGTGGGTGTGTCAGTGGGTGTGAGCATGAGAGTGCGTGTATGAGAGTAGGATGACTGACTTGGTCTCTCTCTCTCTCACCCTCTCTGTGTGTGTGTCGCTCTCTCTCTCTCTGTGTCGCTCTCTCTCTCTCTCTGTGTCGCTCTCTCTCTCTCTGTGTGTCGCTCTCTCTCTCTCTGTGTGTCGCTCTCTCTCTCTTTCTGTGTCGCTCTCTCTCTGTCACTCTCTCTCTGTGTGTCGCTCTCTCTCTCTCTCTCTGTGTGTCGCTCTCTCTCTCTCTCTCTGTGTCGCTCTCTCTCTCTTTCTGTGTCGCTCTCTCTCTGTCACTCTCTCTCTATCACCCACTCTCTGTCTCTCTCTCACGCTGTCTCGCACTCTGGACCGGGATATCTTACTTACCCTATATATCTTAACTGCCCTATACCTACACCGAAATAACCTATACTGCTTACTTCCAGATCTGACTCAAGCTTCACACAGGAGACATCGGAATCCCCCCTAACCCAGAAGACAGGTAAGAAACACCTCACCTCCAACATATAACATTGCGGGAATGAGGTACCTGGACTGCGGATCAGGTAAGATCACACATACACATACACACACACGTAACAAGGACTAATTGTAGTATAATGTAATACAATAAAGAAACTTATGTCAAAAACGAATGTTGTTCTTACTAGGAATTTATTCAATTTATTTTATTTGATTTTTTAAGGCGGGTTGGGGGCGGGACTAGAGCAGGGTTGGGGGCGGGACTAGGGCAGGGTTGGGGGCGGGACTAGGTGGCGAGTAGATTTTTTGTTCGGCGAGTAGATTTTTGGGTGATTTGTCGACCACTGTCTATCTATAGTATATATATATATATATATATATATATATATATATATAGAGGCAAAAAGTGACACTGTGTGCTCATTTGCATGTCATTTCCCAGAATCCCTTGCTGCAGTGGAAGTGCTGTATGCTGGGTGATAATGGGGAAAGGCGGGGTTGCAGACCTGCCTAAGACATGCAGATGAGCATACAGCTATATTTGCATATATATATATATATATATATACACATACATACACACATACACACACACATACTGTATACACACATATACACATATACACACACACACACACACACACACACACACACACACACATACACAGCCAGCCTCTTGCAACACATTCCTTCAGCTGGTAGCACATTGCTTGGCTGTGACATTGGTTTATTACAGCCAGGATTTGTGTAAAACTGTTTTCAAATGCTAAACCCTTTTGTTAACCATATTAGAAATACATATAAAGCGGTACATAAGTAAATATGATTTATTTTGAGCAATACTGAATTGCTATAGGTCCTACTGAAATATTATGCATAATCCTGCATAGTTCATGGCATATACGTGTTGCCTGCCTGTAAACATTAGTTAAGTAGCTACATGACTTCCAATGCACATGCATTAGTAATGGCATCATGACCACGGAAACAAATGTTGGTAGGAAAAAGGGAACCACAGAAATGTTAACCTACTGTATAATTGCACAACATTATTTAACCATAACAGTAATAAATGACCATATGTATTACTGAATACAGGCACAACCAGATCTGAGCTTTTAATGATGTTTCAAGTTAGTCAACAATACTAAGGAAAACAGGGAAGCAAGTCAAGTATGTGCATATTGTTAGCTATATATACACCCACCCACATCTATCTATCTATCTATCTATCTATCTATCGTGACATTGTCCCAGGAAATTAGGCCGTTTCTTTCCTATTTAGATCAGAACGTGCAGCCACAGAGTAAATGTGCTCCATCCCATAGCTTCACAGTTGCTGAAACTAGTGGATGGGAAATCCAAGCCAGAGTTAGCTGTTGCTCTCTCTGGTTTCTCTCACCTGCCCTCCTGATTGTGAAGCAGGTACTTAAGGCAGTTTGCCTGCTGCCTCTGTCTCTCTCCTAGAGCCCGAAGGCTGGGCCTGCTGCCAGCAGACAGAAAGGGGAGAAACATCCCCCTGCAAGGTAAAAACCTTAATTATGGTGGCTCTTCTGATGAGGAGTGTCATGGAGAAGGTGAGGTGGAGGAATGCGCATATGCCTCTCAAGGACATCACGGTGGTTGTCCCCAGTTTGGCATCTGTGGTATTCCAGTCCCCCATAGTTTGAAGGCATCACAGGAGTGCCTTCTGGCGCCCAGAGGCACCACCTCTTTGGTGTGGGAAATGTTTCATTTTGCCCAGCCGTGGTTTGGTGTGTGACTATGCGGCTGTAAACTGCATCTTTTGTGGTGGAGCAGTGCATGGGGGCAGGAATGGATGCTGCCTGGGGATGTCTGCTCTGCAGCTTACCATACGTTTCTTTTCCTGGAACCATGGCAGCGGGCACCGTAGGGGTTAACTCCATCCTCAGCTTAGCAGGACAGGAAATTGGACTTTTGCAGGTAGGACATAAAGGCCCCTTCCACTACCTGCAGATAGTCTTTGGATTCTCCCATAGCTGAAAAATACAACTGATATATTAGGCATGTGCCACTGCCAGGGTTCCAGCAAAAGAAAATTACAGGAAGTTGGCTACATTTTCTCCTTTCCTGTTCACCCTGGCAGTGGGCACCATAGGGACATACCCCAGCAGTATTATTTAGGGAGGGAAATCAAAACCCAAATACCAATATCAGTTTCAACCATTTTATTTATTACAGTCTTCCACTTTATTTTATTACAGACTGTAGTACTTTTTGACCAAAGCTTGCGTCAGCTGAAGCCTGAATGTCCAATCTGTAATACTTCATAAATGTGTTAAATGAAGACCATACTGCCGCTTTGCAGATTTGTGCCGGTGAAGCTTGTGCCATGAATGCCCACGATGTGGCTATGGCTCTCGTTGAGTTTGCCTTTAAATTCAATGGTGGATTTTTTCCTTTTGTTTTCGTACGATTTTCTGATATATGATACAATCCATTTGGATATTGTTGCTTTGGATGCCGCTTGCCCCGTCCTTGGTTCTTCAGGAATGATAAACCGCCTATCTGACTTTATGTCTTGCACCCTCTCAATATAGGCTTTCAAGCACCTTACTACATCAAGATCATGCAATCTTTCTTTCTTCTTAATACCTGGTTTTGGGCAAAATGAAGGAATTACAATTTCTTGGTTTATATGAAATTGAGAAACTACTTTCGGTAAGATTGGTACACTGGTCGCATCACTGCTTTATCTTGGTGGATGACCAGAAACGGCTTTTTACAAGACAAGGCTTGTAATTCTCGCCTTGCTGATGTAATAGCCATCAGGAATGCCACCTTCCATGACCGTAACTTCAAGGGTATTTGATCTATAGGTTCGAAGGGATGCATAGTGAGAACATCCAGTACTAGTGATAGATCCCATGCTGGCACTCTACTCTTGATTTGTTGTCTTAATCTCTTGACCGCTTGTAAAAAAAACAAATAATAAGTCTTTCAGGGCTGACAACGTCGAAACTTGCACCTTCAATGAACTGAGGCTGAGTCCTCTATCAAACCCTTCCTGTAGGAATTCTACCAGGGTCACAGTATTTGGAGAAAAAAACCCGTTGTCTCTGTTTCACACACTAGTCTCTGAAGCCTAACCAAATTCAGTAGTATACTGTTAATGTAGATTTTTTTTCTTGCTTCCAACAAGGTTTTTATTGTTCTATCTGAACAACCATTTTCTCTCAATGTCTTCCACTCAATCTCCAAGCCGCCATGGCCCATTGTTTGGGTTCTGGGTGATATACTGGTTCTTGTTGTATAAGTCCCCTGACATTTGGCAGATGCCATGCCATAGAGTGTCTATTGCAATGTTTATGAGATGGGCAAACCATGGTCTTCTCGGCCAATACGGTACCACCAGTATCACTTCTGCTTAATCGCTCCTGATCTTCCTCACAATCTTTGAAATGAGAGGAATTGGAGGAAACAGATATGCCAGATTGAACTGCCACTTGAAACTGAGGGTATCTGTGTGTCTTGCGCTGGGCTGAAAATGTCTTGCACAATAATTCTCCACCTTTCTGTTTTGGTGAGTAGCCATTCGATTTATTTCTGGCTGCCCCCACAGTTCTACCTACCTGTGGAATACTTGGCTGGCTAACGCTCAGCAGTTCAGGGAAAAGAGAGGCTGAGATTCCCTGGCTTGACTGCAATAACTACAGCCAGGTGAGTTCTATTTTAACAAAACAACAAACCCTGATCCTAGCTGTAGGACAGGAAAGAAACTAATCTGCAGGTATTGGTGGGGCCTTTACGGCCTACCTGCCAAAGTTAAATTTCCTGTCCTACTCAGCTGAGGATAGAGTTAACCCCTACGGTGCCCACTGCCAGGGTGAACAGGAAAAATCAGTTGCCTTTTATTTCAATGGAGCAGGCAAACATCCAGGAAAATGACATTTCAGGTGTCAATGCCAGTGTGTGACTGTGTCGTCAGTGCGTTTAGGGTCAGTCCATGGCCGTACCTAATTCTGCAGCCGCAAAGCCAAGTTCTATTGAGTTTATCTCCGTCAGCCTCAGTCTCTGGCTGTGATTATACGGGGGCATATGCGTTTCATGGTGACACTTCATTGATTAGACTTATGTGCATGCGCCCGTGTGTCTCAGCCACCCCCCTGCTTCATGAGCACTCTCTCCCAGCAGTGAGCATGCCAATGGTTGGTTCTTGAGCAAGCGCGGGCCAGCCTTGTTTGTGCTCACTGTTGCTATGGATTAAGTGTCAGTGATGCGGTTGGAGAGCGAGATGCGGGGGCGTGCACGTGTCATTAAGAAATGCCAGCTGTTGATGGACGCACTGTGGGGTGGATCCCAGTTACGTTCTTATGATTGGTGAGTTATCTTACCATTTACCTATAAATACACTGTGAATAATATATGTATACCTTGAGAAAGCGCTTCTTTTAGCGTGAAACGCGTTGGTAGGGCAACACTATTGCTATTTTTTGTCCTATGATCATTAAATACATTTTTATGGAAAACGCACTTTCCTCCTCATGATCATTTTTCAAATTTTGGATGCTATCAGTAATGCTCTGTTACCTTTTGCATATCTTTGTATCAGTTTCTGGCCAGTTGTTATTATTTATTTATTGTTTTTACTGAATTACTCCTTCAGAGGAATTCTTCTTCATATTATAACTCAGTGCTACTAGCCTAAGCCATGTGTCAGTGGCTGAGTCAGTGATTCACATAGATAACACACAAGTGTTTTTCACAGGGTAATAATAATGATTGAAAGTGAGAATAAAATGTTAAAAAATTAAAGGAATACGTCCTTGGGCCCTTCCACCCACCCGTGCTTTACTGAGATATGGAACAGTAACTAGTTCTTTAGGACATACAAATATTAAACAAGCCAAGCACTGTGCCAACCTAAATGTTACATAATGGTGGCTGGTGGCCGGTCTGCAGTGCCAGGTGCCAATTCCAACCTAGATGTTATGGTGTGGCATGGTACAGCAGTAGGGGTGCTGACTTGTTTGGGCTAACACTAGATGAACAAAATAAAATATAAAGAAGCAGTCATAATTGAATTGATTGGTTTTGGCATTGAGATAATATTGATTTTTGATGAAGGTGGTGGTGGTGGGTGGACACACAACAAGCCACTGACAGCAGTGACTGTGGCAAGTCAGTCCATGGCTAATTATGCAGCCACCTCAGCTGCAAAGCTTAGTTAAGTTTAGTTTACCTTAGTCAGCCTCTCTGACTGGTTGGGTTATTTAAATATTGTTTTAACTGAGTGAATTTCTCCTTCAGTCATTCATCAGTCATTCAATGCTACTAGACTAGTGGTAGGTGGCAGTATACATTCATTCATAGATATAATAATACTCAAAAGAGTGCTGTTCACAGGTAATAATTATTGAGAGCAAAAATTATAATAAAAGGATGTCTTTGTTTCGTCTCTCCTTCCAGCCTGTGCACGGATCAGTAAATAGTTTAGGACATACATATATTATTAAACACAAGCCAAGCACTGTGTGCGAATGCCAACCTGGATGTTACGTAATTCGTGTCTGGCCAGCCTCCAGTACCAGGGGCCAATTTTCCAACCTAGATGTTATGGTGTGGCACTGGCTGGCATAGCAGTTAGGGTGCTAACTTGTTTGGGCCCCGATAACCAAAATAAAATCTAAATAATAGGATGCCATGTTTCCACGTTTCTGCTATGGATGGTGTGGTGGTTGGTGAAGTAGCTGAGGCCTCAATGGTCAGCATCACTGGTGCTAGTTGTGCTAATTGACAACATCTATGCACTGTGGGCACCGATACTTGAGACAGGCAGACAGATATTGTTGCATGGTCTTTTTGTAAGTGCTATAGTCGTGGTGGCACTGGTAGTGTTGTAATCTTAGCAATTAGCCCACTCCTTAGCCTCTTGATTGCTTGGTGCAGGGACTGTATATATTTCTAAGGAATCGGATGTTAATTCTTCTTGATTAAAGTGATCCTTTCTTGGCTACCATGGGACAGTTTAGTCTGGTGGTCGCTTATGATAGCATTAGGTGTACAAAACATTCTCTGACAACACACTTGCAACTCAGCCAGTCCACTGCCACCTTTGCAAGAGCAGGCCTGTTGCAGGGTACATGCAACTACACACGTGGGTTTCTTGGCAAGGCTGTTTTATTTAGCCTTAAAAGATATACAGCACACAAAACAAAAATAGCTTTTCATCAGCAAAAATGAAAATGGCTTTTTCTTCAGCAAACCAAACAAAACAGTTTCTCTTTAGCAGACAGTTTATATATAAGGCAGCTACCCTTTTTCTATGCAGGGGACAGACAGTTCACAATACAACTGCTTTGCTACTCAGACCTTGTTTTCAGGAATCTCTTTACTTCTTACTCCTCTCTCATCAACAGCCAGGCTCCATGTGTTTACAGCCTGGGTTTTAACACACCTTGATTAGGCAGCTGGGATCCAACTAATTGTCCTGAGGTTCCCAGCTGAAGTTAACCTAGTCAGTGCTGCACTGCAGACTAGACATAGGTTTTCCAGGCATATAACTGGTGGCTTTTATTTACCCTGTCACATTCCTCCCCTGTTAGTGTGTGGCTGGGGCTACGCACGGCTGAAGCCTGACCATCCACCACTTCTCTAGAAAAGAAGTCAGCATTTGCGTTCTCTTTTCCCGGCCTATGCTGAATCTCAAATGAGAAGGGTTGGAGGGCCATATACCACCTAGTCAATCTAGCATTGGAATCCTTCATGCTATTTAACCACTTCAGTGGAGCATGATCCGTCACCAAAGTAAAATGGACTCCTGCCAGGTAATGCCTCAAAACCTCGATTGCCCACTTTACTGCGAGGCACTCTTTCTCAATCACTGAGTAGTTTTTTTCCCTTGGGAACAATTTCCTACTCAGGAAAAGGATAGGATGTTCAACTCCCTCAAACTGTTGTGACAACACTGCCCCTAGCCCTATCTCTGATGCATCTGTTTGCACTATAAAAGAGCTGTTGAAGTCTGGACTTCTAAGGATGGGACCCTCTGATAGACACCTTTTTATGTCCTCAAAGGCTCTCTGACAATCCCTTAACCACACCACTTGTGTAGGGGCACACTTTTTTGTGAGGTCTGTTAAAGGGGCTGCCACTTCCGAATAGTTGGGGATGAACCACCGGTAGTACCCTGCTAAACCCAGCAGAGAGCGTACCTGCGTTTTTGTTTGGGGGGTCGGAACTTCTATGAGGGCAGCTACCTTGTCGGCTAGTGGCCTTACTTTTCCACCTCCCACTGCATACCCTAAATATTTGGTTTCCGCTTTACCCAAGGCACATTTCTTAGGGTTGGCTGTGAGCCCTGCCTCTCTTAGAGATTTGAGGACCGCTTTCAGCCTATTTAGATGGGCCCGCCAGTGTTTACTATAAATGACAATGTCATCTAGGTAGGCTGCGGCATAAGTCCTATGGGGCCTCAGTACCTTATCCATGAGTCTCTGAAATGTGGCTGGGGCTCCATGCAGTCCAAATGGCATTGTCACAAACAGGTATAAACCCATGGGAGTGGCAAAGGCTGTTTTGCATTTGGACTTTTCCTCTAAGGGTATTTGCCAGTATCCTTTTGTCAAGTCCAACGTGGATATATATTCCGCGTTACCAAGGGCGTCAATTAATTCATCCACCCTTGGCATCGGATATGCGTCAAACTTGGATACTGCATTGACCTTTCGGAGGTCCACACAAAATCTTACCTTCCCATCGGGTATAGGGACCATAATTAGTGGACTACACCACTCACTGCATGATTCCTCAATCACTCCTTAGTGTAACATTTCTTGTACCTCCTTCTCTACCAGAGCCCTACGACTTTCAGGCAACCTATAAGGACGGGAACGTACTTTTACCCCAGGTGCTGTCTCGATTGCATGGAAAATTAAGTTAGTTTGTCCTGGTAAGTCAGAAAAAACATCCTGGAATTGTGTAATTATTGCTAACAAGTCCCCTTTTTGTTCAGAGGACAACTGTTTACCCATTGGGATTTTATCGTCACTCACGATGTTCTCCCGTGGAGGCTGAGGACCCAAGTCCGTTTCCTCCTCCACCGGGTGGATGAATAGAGACCGCTGCATCTTCCAGGGTTTCAGCAAGTTCACATGGTAAATTTGTTTACCCTTCCTGGACCCTGGTTGAGCGATCTAGTAATCGACATAACCCGTATGGCGGAGTACTTCGAATGGGCCCTGCCATTTGGCCAGGAGTTTACTCTCGCAACTGGGTAACAATAACATCACCTGGTCTGCTGGGTGAAACACTCTCATGCGAGCATTCTGATTGTAATGTCTCTCCTGACTGTCCTGGGCTGATCTAAGATTCTCCCTAGCAAAATGGCCGACCACATCTAGGCACTTCCAAAGGTCTAGTACATATTGCAGGGTATTCTTAGAAGGGACTGCTGTTCCTCCCAGGACTCCTTTAGGAGGTCTAGGATACCCCGGGGTTGGCGGCCATAGAGCAATTCAAATGGAGAGAATCCCGTGGAGGCCTGGGGAACTTCCCGCACTGCAAACAGCAGAAAAGAGAGAAGTTCATCCCAGGCTCTCTTCTCTGAATCTACAAATTTCCTCAGCATCCCTTTCCACCAATCCGTCAGTCTGTGGATGGTAGACCGATGTCCCAGACTTGACCTCTAGTAACTTTAAGACATCCTGCATCAGTTTAGCCATGAAATTTGTACCTTGGTCTGTCAACATAACCTGGGGAAGTCCAACCCGTGAGAACAGTTCCAACAACTTGTTGGCTACTTGCTTCGCCGTTGCTGTTCTCAGGGGGAATGCCTCATGATACCTTGTTGCATAGTCCACTATTACAAGGATAAACCTGTGTCCTTTCGCAGAAGGTTCTAGAGGTCCTACCAAGTCTACCCCAATCCTCTCAAAGAGAACCGACACCAAGGGTAGAGGAACCAAAGGGGCTGGTTTTTGTCCTTTTGGACTAGTTAGCTGGCACTCCGGACATGCTGCACATAGCTTATCAATATCACTATGCATCCCTGGCCAATAGAATCGGAATGAAATACGGTCCAATGTTTTATCCCTGCCCAGGTGACCACCCCAAGGGACAGTATGGGCTAGAGTGAACACAGATTTAACAAACGCCTTGGGAACCAATATCTGTCTGGTGACCTCCCCTGTTTGTGTCTGCCTATTCACCCTATATAGGATATCCTTTGATAGCTCAAAATGGGGGAATACTATCACCCCCTGTGCATCTAAAATCTGTTCATCAATTTTCACCACCTTGTCATACTGTCTAGCAAGGACTGGGTCTTCCCTTTGCTTCTGGCAAAATTCAGGGAGGTACAGGTCTGGTAAATCTCCAGGGCCCATATCCCCCTCCCTTTGGCCATCCCCAGCCATCACTTGTGACCTCTGACTACTAGATTGGTCACCTTGAGACCCAGATTTCTGCAACCAGTCCTGTTTGTCCAAGCGTCTTTGCGTCCGAGTCTTTTGAACCCGGTGTCTACTGGGAAAAAGGTCTGCCGAGAAGGGGAACAGTTTGCCAGGGTTCTCCTGAGCCCTAGAAGGAGGCTCCTCGTGAGAAAGCCATTAGGTCCGAAAAGAAAGGCCAGTCCCGATCGAGCACAACGGGGGCAGGGAGCCAACGAGCGACTCCTACTTCGAGGTAAGCCTCCTGACCTTTTACCTGTAGCCAGATTTTGGCCGTCGGATAGCGTTTTACATCGCCGTGTATACATTCTATGCTCCATGGGGAGTCAAAAGAACACACGTTGGGCGGTAACAGTTCCTGGAGGACCAGAGTTTTCCCAGAGCCTGAATCTACAAGGGCCTGGACGTTTTTTTCCCCAATCAGGGCTGGAAGTAGCCAGGGCTTGTAATTTTTCTCAGTAAAAGCCAAGGCGACGGTTCTGCTGAATGAACAATCCCTCAGTGGACAGTCCACATACTGGTGGCCTTGTTCTCCGCAGGCGGAACATGGAGAGGGTTCCCTCGCAGGAGGGGGCTGTGGATAGCACTCCGCTGGACCGGTTACTGGAGACCAGGCATCTGGTGGGTCCTGTGGGCGACGTCCTCGGAAGTTCCTCTCACTTTGCGACGAGCCGACATCCGGAAGGAGATGAGGGTCTCTGCGGGGACCAGCATTTGGACTCCGTCCTTGCTGGAACGACTGCTCCTTCCGTTGGACTTGGCGGTTCCGTGACGGGCCGTAGGTTCCCCATTGATCCGACCTCCCTCTTTGGGCGTCCGCAAGTGCCGGTGGAGTCGGGTCCAGGACACTCGCCTGCTGTTCAGCCCCAAGCAAGTTCTCCATGAGTCGGACCGCCAAAGCTAGGGTTTCAGCAGCGTGGCGTTTAACCCACGAGCGTGCGGAAGGGAGTATTATTTGTAGAAATTGTTCCAAAACCACCTGCTCAAGAATTGCCTCCTTAGTGCACTCCTCGGGTTGTATCCAGCGCGTACATAAGTCCAATAATCGCTGAGCGAGGACCCGGGGTCTCATCTTAGCGGTGTACATCATGTTCCGGAACTGCTGCCGGTAGGTCTCTGGGGTCAGACCTAAGCGATCCAGTATGGCGGCTTTTACTTGTCGGTAGTCCATTGCCTGATCTGCTGGGAGACCCTGATATGAGGCCTGGGCTTCTCCTATGAGGAGCGGGGCCAAAGCAGTTGCCCAGCGATCTGTAGCCCAGCCCTGAGCTTCGGCAACTCTTTCAAAAGTCAGTAAAAAAGCCTCTGGATCCTCGTTCGGAGCCATTTTCCTCAGGAGTATCGGGGGTCTGCTTGCTAGTTCTGCACTGGCAGACCCTTGGAATTGGGTCAGCAGCTTGGCAATCCGCTCATCCGGTGCTGCTTGTAGTCTTTCATCTCTCTCCGCTTGCAGCCGGGCCTGCTCCTGCATTAACTGTCCCTGCTGTCTGGTTTGCTCGCACAGAAACTATTTCAACATTTCTTCCATTCTTGTGTGTGTGTGTGTGTGGCCCTTTAACTACAGGAGCCTTTTGAAAAAAAAACATCTCACTTCTGACACCATATGTTGCAGGGTACATTGAACTACACACGTGGGTTTCTTGACAAGGCTGTTTTATTTAGCCTTAAAAGATATACAGCATACAAAACAAAAATAGCTTTTCATCAGCAAAAACGAAAATGGCTTTTTCTTCAGCAAACCAAACAAAACAGTTTCTCGTTAGCAGACAGTTTATATATAAGGCAGCTACCCTTTTTCTATGCAGGGGACAGACAGTTCACAATACAACTACTTTGCTACTCAGACCTTGTTTTCAGGAATCTCTTTCTTCTTACTCCTCTCTCATCAACAGCCAGCCTCCATGTGTCTACAGCCTGGGTTTTAACACACCTTGATTAGGCAGCTGGGATCCAACTAATTGTCCTGAGGTTCCCAGCTGAAGTTAACCTAGTCAGTGCTGCACTGCAGACTAGACATAGGTTTTCCAGGCATATAACTGGTGTGTTTTATTTACCCTGTCACAAGGCCATATTTTTGGTTTTAGAAGCCCAGTATTCAACAGGATCAGAGTCTGAAGGCAAGAATGAACTATCACCAATATATGTCTCCACCATGTCCATAGTGGTAGTTGAATTAGAGTTGTCTGCTGCTTCTGCACTAGTGCGAACCATGCCATAGCGATGGAGCATTTCCCATAGCACACCACTTCCACCATGTCATCTGTTTCTGCGTGGAATGTACCACCACTGATGCCACCTTGGTGAACCAATTACTTCACTTTCTCTCTTTGGCGTTCCTTCTTTGCCATCTCTGCCTGAATACAATCAATTAGTGTCTCTTTGCAATTTCCCACAGATTTCTCTTCACACGGTGCAAAAAGTATTTAATTTGGTCTTTGAAGTGAGGGTCTAAAAGTGTATGTGACGGTAGGGGTAGCCAGTCTTAATAATAAAGGTGAAGCCCGACTGGTTACCCCAGAAAACCGTGGGTCCCTGGCAGCTAAGAAGCACCATAAGCCACTGACACTGTAATGTATACCTAAAACCTGTCCTGTTGTGGAATTTCAGGAGTGGGAGTTTCAAGGGGGATATTTGGGTCAAAATATATTTAGATTTTGTGTAGGAGTTCGAGGGATGAAGATACCGGTAGTCCCGTAATTCTCCCTGACGTGCAGGCAAGATCTGCGAGGTGAATTAACCGGGGCTACACTGTATCCCCAAGAACCCTGGTTTTCGACCCCAAGTATCCCAGACCCCTTTCCCCCTTAAGTATAAGGTTTTCCCCAAAGTATAAATGTAATAAAAAATGTGAAATGTTTTATACTGTGTGTATTAATCTCTATACAGTCAGCCCGGGCATTTACATAGGTGCCAGGATGTCTATATAGAGATCGAGGATCAAAAGAGAGAAGGGAAGTCCAGAGGTGTCAGAAAAGTTTGGTGAGTGGGAAGGGCAGAGTACTTGGTCCAGAGAACAAGGGCTTCCCACAGGGAAGACACTTGGACTGCCAGACCTGGTGGAGCCTGCCCAGCGGGAGGCAATGGGTTGGCTGGGGGAAGCCGCTGCTCGTAGGTGCGACTCTCATTAGCCAATTCATATTTCGCGCTCATCCGACTATTCGAGCCGGCTCGACACACCCCGCCTCTGACTCGATGCCTGAGCTACGATCCGTTCTGATTGGTCGCCAGCCCCTGCTCCATGTTAGACATAGAACACTTAGGCTATGTAAGGGGACTGGTTGATCAGAGAACCAGACGAAGTCAGGGCTTGGGTCAGTGAGGCACTGGAGGGCTTTTCAAAGTGGCTCTGTTGCGAATAGCAGAGCAACCGGCTTAGTTTTTAGCCAGAGAAACCAGCCTAGCTGAGACTAAGTCCTGCATTTTGCGGCCAAGTTCTATTTTCTGCTTTGCTCGCGGTTAAGGTATACAGGCTGGTATCTTCCGGAGGAAGGTACTGTGAAGTTTCTGGACCAGGAGCAGACAGGGTATGCCTTCTGAAGCAGGCATCCTGCACCTAGTTAGGCTAATGTCTCCCCCAGATCCCCAGTAAGTGTACATTTTCTGTATTTTGTGTAATATCTGTATGTCTGCTGGTCTCACCAGAATAAACCTCATTTTATTCCACTACCTTGTTTTGCCTAGTGAATGATCCCAGTAGGTAAAGGTGTTAAAAGTACTGGTCGCCCATGACAGTATAGCCTGAAGGTATTCATCTCTCCATTTCCAACAGGCATTTATCACCACCATATATTGCCACCATTTCATCACATCATCCTCCTCAGCAGATTCATCACCATGGTGCTGCATATCAAATGTTTTTTTCAATGAGGTAAATCAGAGGGATGATCTGGCTTATGCAGCATCATCATGGCTCACAAGAACGGTGGCTTCCTCAAGGTCCTCAGCAGCCTACACAGCTCTCCCATCAAATGCCACTGTTGAAGCTACAGAAAGGCCTCATCCAGCTGCCTGGCATGCTCCATTACATAATCATTGACCGTCCTCTGCTGCTCATGGAGATGCTCAAGCATATAAAATGTTGAATTCCAGAGTGTAGGCACCTTCATTTTTAGCTGGTTACAAGGCAGGTTGTTTTGTTCCTGCAGCCTTGACAGGGCATTATACGATCAGCTACAGTGAGAACATATATTTCTGGACAGTGACAAAATGCTCTGCAGATTCCTACACTGAGGTAGGAAATAAGTTACTATTAAACTGAGTGTGGGTGCAAAACAAGCTGGACCCATTCCCCACGCAACAAACCTAACCTCAAGTGCTCTGGGAGTTATCTCCCGCTCTATCACATTCTGTAATTTTGCTATGACATCAGAAGCTGAATGGGCTTTTCTTCATAACTGTGCATACACAAAGTAGCATGTTTAAGGAACGTCTTGCTGCTACAGACCTGACTGTCTTTTTGACCCCCTTTTTTTTATTTAACAGTAATATTTTTACATTGAGTAAAACACATCCAATCTGCAAGAACACTATAGTAGTCACCACTTCCATGACCACTACTCCACAAGTCAGTAATGAGGTTCAACCCTACTTAACTCTGACTGTACAAGAGCATCAACCACCGATGCAACAATTTTGCTACAGTATACAGTTTGGGAAGCACCATGTTAGAGAAACATGATCTGCTCGGGATGGTCCAAGTGGCTCTGCACATTGTGTAGCCTCTCTAAACCCCTGAGATTCTACAAATGTAAAGTGCAGCAAATCTACAGAATAGCCAGCATTTTTGCTAAATTGCCATTCAGCACCAGAGCTCTGTCATGGCTATAGTGGAATTTGTTCACCCTTTCAAACACTTCCAGAACTACTGTATGGGCTGCTGCTGTTGTTGTTGCTTTAGGGTGCATATCTGGCTGCTTGAACCACTAGTAGCAGTAGCACTGACATGATGTCTTGTTTGCAAACTACTGCCGCTAGCACCCACAACCACATCATCATCATCAGCTCTATTACACCAAGGTTATCTCAATCACTATCATTGCCAAATTCACCATGAGCCAATTGTAACCATGTTGGTGGTGTCTGTGGTGATGGTAAGCCATTGTCTCTGTCTCCACCTGTGTCAGTACATTGTGTTGTCTAACTTCTAAGTCTATGGCCCCTTTTGTTTTACCCTGACTATCTAAGGCTCTCTTCCACTTTGAATGGTGATGCGGGTCATGTGACCTCAAGGCAGTGGTGCCACGATGGGACCTTTTCAACCCCTTTTCACAACTGTTTGACATGAGCAACATGTAACTGCGATCTGATCGTTTGAAAGTTGTACAAAATGTCACACAATAGCTCTTCCATGGAAAATACAGCCAACGGGAGAAATAACTGGAAGTTCTGATCATGGTCATTGTGGTGATGTTGGGAACTCACTGTGTGTGTGTGTGTGTGTGTACATATATACATATATACACACACACACCAGGACCGTCAGCTCCGCACCTGGTTGCCGGGCCCCAACGTTTGCAGCGTGTATTCTTGCATGGTCGTGTGCTTCCATTCGTTAGGAAGTTTTCTATTGACTAACTTCTGTTTGAGGTTTGGTGGTTTCCGGAATGTAGAGATGGGAGGTTTGGGTGGACTGGGGGTGATTGTTTCATCCTCTGTCAGCATTGATTGCAGATCTTTGATTATTTATCATATGCGTGTGGTTATTTTTTTCTTCTTGTATTGGAGCAGCTGTTCTCATGGGGCTTTAAGTGCAGTTGTGACTGTTGTGGCAATAGTCTTTGGCTTGTATCCCTTCTGTGGGAATGATTCAGTCACGGTTATGAGGTACAAACAAACACAAACAGAGCCCAGTTCTACATCCAGTGGCAAAAATACACAGTGAAATACCTATATATCTGTTGAATAAAAGCGTTATTTAGTTTAACACTTTGGCCAAAGCATTGTAAGCCTGTGAACCCCTCCAAGGCATGACCGTAATTCACAGGTCCTAACACTGATTAAAATTCTTAATAACCTGTACAATACTAGGAAGAATGATCATAATTGATCTGTCATAATCAGCTGCATGGTTCTAAATCTGATTGAAATTCTTATTTACCTGGACAATACCAGGAAGAATACTCTGTATTAGATCTGTCGCAATCAGCTGCATGCAAAGACCTGTGCATATGGAAAGTGGGCCTGTTCCTGTCTTTAGTGTCAAAGCATATGCGGTGAGATATTTTAGCCTGGCTGTGTATGCTGGCCCGTTTTATATGAGTGGGATGGAAGCTGGAGTTATGGAGGTAACTACACCTGTCTGTTAGTTTCTTTTATACAGATGTATGTAGTTTGCCATTCTTCAATGTTACTGTTGTATTTAGAAATGTAACACTGAAGAATGGCAAACTACACACAAATCTGCGTACAAGAACCCCACAAACAGATGTAGTTACCTACAGCTTCCATCCCACTCATACAAAATGAGCCATCATACCGTATCATATCTCCACCATTCATGTGACACTATGACAGTGTATTGAATATTAAGATGATCAGCCTGGATCAAATGAATAAGGTTGTGTTTCAGAGATGAAATGATATAAGCAATGTACTGCTAAGCCCTTTATTTTTCTATCCCTGTCTAAATATTTGGAATACGTTGCCTGTTCTTCAGGATGAAACTTAACCTGATGCTCTGCTTGTTTTGATCTGTGTTCGCTGTAGGCTAATGACAAAGTTGGAAGCCCTGTGCCTTCTGCATATCAAGGCAATTACAACAGTAGATGTTATGAATAGATATGAAAGAATACCTTTTTACGTGCGGCACGTTGATTTCAGTAGAAGCATATTTCATATCATTTAACCTTTCCTCAAGTTCTCTGTGCCAAATAAAATGATTGCACAACCTAATATTTTCAACAAGTTAGCAATGTTTATACACACTGATCTTTGACATTGTTTGAAATTTGCAAACTCTTGTAGTCTCCATTGGCGTAATCTTAAAAATCCACTTTACATGATATTGGCAGATCACTGAAATAAACAATTATTGGAATGTTATATACAACAACACTAAATTAAACAAAAACCTCATCAAAGCTTGTGTTTTCAAATAGAACCGTGAAGTGCGAGCAGATGGACCTGCTAGTTTCGTAAGGACTTGCAATTAGAAAATACTAGCTACTTTAGAAAGGATGGATCAAAACAAATCCTGATTTACGGGCACTTTCTCACTCCACATAAGTGCCTGAAATGATCTCATATAAATCATGACTACTTCAAATGTATTAAACCAATGCTGCATGTGATTTATTGTAAACATTAAAATACATTTTTGTCATTTGCATCCTTGTGCCAACTCCCCCCCCCCCCTAAAATGTCTATTTAGAAGACATATCTTTCTTTTGGCTAACTGATGCAACAAGCTTCTCTAGACCACCTAGGTGCGTTGTTTAACCATTTCCCTGTTACATGAAGTACAATACAGTACATTGCACGAAAGAGCTGCTGAAAAATAGCAACTTTATTGGTATGGGAAATACTGTAACCTTCTTGTTAGTAAAACATTTTTTTGTAAATGTATGCCCATAAAGCACCAATTCCCCCTGGGAGCCTATACTGTATGTGTTTAACTTATATAATGTTAGTTTCCCCTGGAGCTTGCCTTGCTCTAAAAAGTGTTCAAATTATATTTTTCCTTATTTCTAGCTTCAACTGCTCATATCACCCGAACTAAGCATCAGATTTCTTTGTTTATCTGTTGTAAACCCTCCTGAAAAGGACAAGATTAAATGTTTTAAAGCAAATACAGGTGTAATGGCAATCAGCAGTGACAGATACTTTAAAACAGGCATGTCAAACATGCGGCCCGCAACGGATATTTTTGCACCCCGCTCACAACCAGCGCGGCGGTCGTGTGTGTCGGCGAGCGCGTGGTCGGCGGTAAAAAGTTTTGGCTGCGGGAGAAGCGAGCGCGGGTGTGGGGGAAGCAAGTAGCACGGGCGGAAGTAAAATCTGTCCTGCAGGGGCTGGAGGCGTACGGTGGCCGGGTGCAGTCAATCTGCACTCGTGCCGTGTGTGAAGAGACTGCATTCTCCTTGAAGCCTGGTAAACCAGAGAGATCATGGCCGCCCCTCCCAATGAGGTGCAGAGAGTCCAGCAGTTCAGTGGAGATCCCACGGACAGGGGTATGTCTTCACAGCAGCCCCCCTCCCCCCTGTCAAATCTCTGTGTGAGCTGCACGTGCAGAAGGAGATCTGTGTGTGCATCTCTGTATCTGCGTGTGTGCGTGTGTGCGTGTGTGCGTGTGTGCGTGTGTGCGTGTGTGCGTGTGTGCGTGTGTGCGTGTGTCTGAGTGTCTGAGTGTGTGTCTGAGAGAGAGAGTGTGTCAGGGAGAGGGAGAGAGAGAGAGTGTGTCAGGGAGAGGGAGAGAGAGTGCCTGTGTCCCTGTGCCCATGTGTCCCTGTGCCTCTGTCCCCGTGCCTCTGTCCCTGTGCCTCTGTCCCTCTGTCCCTGTGCCCCTGTGTCCCTGTCCCTGTGTCCCTGTCCCTGTGCCCGTGTCCCTGTGTCCCTGTGCCTGTGTCCCTGTCCCTGTGCCCCTGTGTCCCTGTCCCTGTCCCCCTGTGTCCCTGTCCCTGTCCCCCTGTCCCTGTGTCCCTGTCCCTGTGTCCCTGTGCCCCTGTCTCTGTGTGCCTGTGTCCCTGTCCCTGTGCCCCTGTGTCCCTGTGCCCCTGTCCCTGTGCCCCTCTGTCCCTGGGCCCCTCTGCCCCTGTCCCTCTGCCCCTGTCCCCCTGTCCCCCTGTCCCTCTGTCTCCCTGTGCCTGTGTCCCTGTCTCTGTGTCCCTGTCCCTGTGCCTGTGTCCCTGTCCCTGTGCCCCTGTCCCCCTGTGTCCCTGTCCCCCTGTGCCCCTGTCCCCCTGTGCCCCTGTGTCCCTGTGTCCCTGTGCCCGTGTCCCTGCCCCTGTCCCCCTGTGTCCATGTCCCACTGTGCCCCTGTCCCTGTGTCCCTGTCTCTGTGTCCCTGTGTCCCTGTCCCTGTGTCCCTGTGTCCCTGTCCCTCTGTGCCCCTGTCCCTCCCTCTCTCCTCTGTGACCCTCTCCCCTCTCCCCCCCCCTCTCTCTCTCTCCCCCCCCCTCTCTCTCTCCCCCCCCTCTCTCTCTCTCCCTCCCTCCCTCTCTCTCTGCCTCTCCCTCTCTCCCTCTCTCTCTCTGCCTCTCCCTCTCTCTCTCTCTCTCTCTCTCTGCCTCTCCCTCTCTCTCTCTGCCTCTCCCTCTCTCTCTCTGCCTCTCCCTCTCTCTCTCTCTCTGCCTCTCCCTCTCTCTCTCTGCCTCTCCCTCTCTCTCTCTGCCTCTCCCTCTCTCTCTCTCTGCCTCTCCCTCTCTCTCTCTCTGCCTCTCCCTCTCTCTCTCTGCCTCTCCCTCTCTCTCTGCCTCTCTCTGCCTCTCTCTCTCTCTCTGCGCCTCTCTCTGCACCTCTCTCTGCCTCTCTCTGCGCCTCTCTCTGCCTCTCTCTCTCTGCGCCTCTCTCTCTCTGTGCCTCTCTCTCTGCGCCTCTCTCTGCGCCTCTCTGTCTCTCTCTGCGCCTCTCTCTGCGCCTCTCTCTGCGCCTCTCTCTCTCTCTCTCTGCCTCTCTCTCTCTCTCTGCGCCTCTCTCTGCCTCTCTCTGCGCCTCTCTCTGCCTCTCTCTCTCTGCGCCTCTCTCTCTCTGCGCCTCTCTCTGCCTCTCTCTCTCTGCGCCTCTCTCTCTGCGCCTCTCTCTCTGCGCCTCTCTCTCTCTCTCTCTGCGCCTCTCTCTGTGCCTCTCTCTCTCTGCCTCTCTCTCTCTGCCTCTCTCTCTGCGCCTCTCTCTCTGCGCCTCTCTCTCTGCGCCTCTCTCTCTGCGCCTCTCTCTCTGCGCCTCTCTCTGCGCCTCTCTCTCTGCCTCTCTCTGCGCCTCTCTCTGCCTCTCTCTCTGCCTCTCTCTCTCTGCCTCTCTCTCTCTGCGCCTCTCTCTCTGCGCCTCTCTCTCTCTGCCTCTCTCTGCGCCTCTCTCTGCGCCTCTCTCTGCGCCTCTCTCTCTGCCTCTCTCTCTCTCTCTGCGCCTCTCTCTGCGCCTCTCTCTCTGCCTCTCTCTCTCTGCGCCTCTCTCTCTGCCTCTCTCTCTGCCTCTCTCTCTGCCTCTCTCTCTGCCTCTCTCTCTCTCTCTCTACCTCTCTCTCTGCGCCTCTGTCTCTGCCTCTCTCTCTCTCTCTCTCTCTCTCTGCGCCTCTCTCTGCGCCTCTCTCTGCCTCTCTCTGCCTCTCTCTGCCTCTCTCTGCCTCTCTCTGCCTCTCTCTGCCTCTCTCTCTGCGCCTCTCTCTGCCTCTCTCTCTCTGCCTCTCCCTGCCTCTCTCTCTCTGCCTCTCTCTCTCTGCCTCTCTCTCTCTCTCTGCGCCTCTCTCTCTGCCTCTCTCTCTGCCTCTCTCTCTGCCTCTCTCTCTCTCTGCCTCTCTCTCTCTCTGCCTCTCTCTCTCTCTGCCTCTCTCTCTCTCTGCCTCTCTCTCTCTCTGCCTCTCTCTCTCTGCCTCTCTCTCTCTCTGCCTCTCTCTCTCTCTGCCTCTCTCTCTCTCTGCCTCTCTCTCTCTCTGCCTCTCTCTCTCTGCCTCTCTCTCTGTCTCTCGTTTTTATCTTAACTGCCCTATACCTACACCGAAATAACCTATTCTGCTTTCTTCCGGATCTGACTCAAGTTTCTCACGGGGGACATCGGAAGACAGATAGGAAACACCTTCCCTCCAGTATAGTACCTTGAGGGACTACGGATCAGGTAAGATTCCAGGCGGGATTGCTGCTTTGGAAATCAAGAGGGGCATCCTTACACTGGTTAATGGGTTCAGAAGTCATTCACATCTGGCTTGTTTAGTTTTTATTTTCGTTTTGTGAGGTACACACACACACACACACACACACACAGTACTTTTCGAAATAAACCTACGTTTCTATGAAAATTTAAGTTTTTTTTTTTTTGCGGCCCACCTAGACTTAAACTTTGTTTATTTGGCCCTTGTTAGCATTTGAGTTTGACATGCTTGCTTTAAAAGGTCATTTTACTTTTGGTATACAGTTTCAATAGAAATCACCAGTTTATCACAACAATAATAATCACTTGACGTGAATGTGTGTACAGAACCAATTTTGTAAGTGGTGGAATTGGGTGCGGTCCCAACACCCAAAAAATCACAGTAAGCTAATTATTAGTGTAACGGGTTTTCCCCCCCCCCAATCGCAGATACAGTGTGGGGGTGCAGGGAACATATAGTGTTACTCGGTGTTGTGCATTACCTGTTGGCTCACAGGAGGGCTGAGCTTCCGCCACGGGGAACCTGGGGCAATTATACTAGGGGTATTCACTTACGATGCAGCGCCTCCACCTGCGATGGCTCCCACCAGAGGGGGAGTGGTTCCTCGCAGGACAAACACAATAATTACATAGACAGCATGTATATTAACATCCAGTGTAGCACAAAAATTCACATTTATTTATCCAAAGTTATTACTTACATATACAGTAGCAGATGTAAACACACACATAAAATGTCTATAGACATGAACACAACGCATCATATTATTTGAGAAAGGGTCCAAGTTTGGTCATGTAATTTAAACCTAACGGGGCCTTGCTTTAAAAGGTAAAAATCCAAAATTGTTCCCTTTGTTGCAGTCTGAGGTCACGCTGGCCACCTCGAGGATCTTTAGGGACCAATTCCAGACACCTAAATAGCAATCCATCAGGGTTACTTGCGTGTTTGTCAGCAAAATGTTGTGCTAACCCATGCACCTTTCTTCTGTCATTTATGTGGCGTCTTGAATTATTATGATCCATTCTTTTAATGTCATTTCTCTACTGTGTACTAATATTTTTTTATTTTTTTATTCCACAATCAACATTCCCTTTTATGTTCACTTGTCTACATATTTTATTATTGTATTGTTTTATTTCCTATCCCAGTATTTATCTTGTTCATTATATGTTTTCTTGTTCATATAGGGTGTTTTTGTGTCGTTTTATATCTTGCCAAGTATATCAAATTTCTCTTTGTAATTAATGACCATGTGTTACCACTTTGGTAGCCTCTATATATGGATGCTTAACTGGTTCTATGAGAGTGCCCCAGACGAAGCGTATGATGCGAAACGCATAGTGGCCGTCTTACTAGCACACTGTTACGTCACTATATCAGTGTCTCAATTTGGCTGCCGATCATCTGTCCTATCGGAGATTGCTATCCGTTTGTGTTGCTGCGTCTCCGTGTGGGACGGTCATTGTGATGAGGTCACACCATTACCAACCAGACACTTTCTCCAGTGTGATGAATACAGCGGGTGTGCCAATGTATCTAATACAATAAGTGAGTTTTTAATATTTTGCTACTTTTGTCTATAAATTACTTTTTTACTTACCCGTTCCTTCGTTGCGCTCCTTTCTTGTTTCTCTGTCTTTCTAGATGGACCTACTGTATAACTTTGTCTATCTGGCACAATAGCATCTTACAGATATGGAAATCAACCTTGTATATCCTTGAAATCTTTTTTTCTGAGATCCTAGACAGCTGTATTGATATCACCTGCTATTAGCTTGATATCACAGCTGTCAGATATCACCGACCACTGAGATCTAACTTTAGGAGTTAGCCACACCTCTTTACTTCAAATAACTTTCTTATAATATTAGCTACTGCACATGCTTTACCATCGGAAATAATCTTG
Organism: Ascaphus truei; assembly: GCF_040206685.1. Lineage (NCBI taxonomy): Eukaryota > Metazoa > Chordata > Amphibia > Anura > Ascaphidae > Ascaphus > Ascaphus truei. Next base: position 242,112,923 of record NC_134485.1, on the reverse strand, counting down.
TGTAGCACCTATCAATCACACAAAGCTGGATTACAATTTAATAATCAAAAGGAATATCTAACAGTCACATAAGTACAAAGGTATTTTGATGGAAAAACAATTCTCAGCAAGAACTAGTCAATCTGCCTGGATTGATATCCTAGAACAGCCACAGTGAGTGTATGTATAATTCAGGTTACAAAATGACATGTTGTATGGCACTAAAAGAACATCTTCAAGCAAGGCACTTGTGTGGTAGAATAAGAGTTTAATATAATTGTGGTACTAAGTAAGAGTCACTCAATTTCAGCAGAAAATATATGGCTCACAAATACGGTATAATGAAAATGCGCAGAGTAATAGCCATGTGTGGGGCACAAAACAGTATGCAAAAAATCCTTAGTCAGCTGTATTTATGCCCCTCTGCATCACACGGTTGGTGGAGATTTATTTGCATCTATTGACTTTAAACCAATAGTACCGTTGACGATTTTCTGCATACTGTTTGTGCCCCGGCAAAGATGTTGCTTCTCAGGCAGGGCCGCCGACAGGGGGGAGAGCCGGAACAAGTGTCCCGGGCCCGGTGGCTATGGTGATCTGGCCGGCGCTGAAAGTTGGGCCCAGCTTCTTTGCCTGGCTGCCGGTCCTCTCATTGCCACCGAGTCCGTTTCTCCCCAGCTGAGGGCCTCCCTCACTGATTCTGTCCCACGCCGAGCCTCTGACACCGGTGCACGCCGGGCATCTCTGATGTCGGCGCACATTTTAAAATTAAACTCTTCATGTCATTTCTTTTGAGTTTTAATATACTAAGCATCCTTTGATTTCTATAGCAGGGTTTATCACACCTCCCCAGCAGTGCGAGATATTTATAACACTTTCCTGTTTGTGATAAATTGTTGCCAATATTCCCAGCAGTTTGAGCTTTAAACTGTAACAATAGATAATGTTACCATAGTAATATAAGAATATATAGTAGCTGCTGAGTTACGCTGACTAAAGGATTGATTTGAAACTGAAAAACAGCTATTTAATAAACCCTGGGCAGCAGGATTTTGCTGATCTTCATGGGTGAATGAATTGACCACAGCCTGCTCATAGTGGTCCCTATTGGGCAGTGGCCTAAACAGAGATCGAAATTTTATGAGTCATTACTGACACTAGTGAACTCTCGTCCCATGAGCGCTAAAGGCCATGTCTGTACATACTGTGCTATATGTATGCACACACAGCTGTCTCTCACACATACTAATACTCCTTGTTTTTCCATCCCTATACACCAATAGGGACCACTAAGTATCCACACACACTTTTAGTTGTGCTACAAAAACTCTCACATTTCCACACCCACCCACACCATTTATATCCACTCCCACTCCACACACACCTTGTGTAAAGCACTGTATATACTGTGGGCTCTCCATTCATTTTTATTCACACTGATACACATACACACTCTTTCTCCACTTGCTTTCAGTAACCTTTTGACACCTCTAGCCATAAAACACATCCACACCGGGGGAAGGAACAGCACAGATAACATTCCAAGAGACACTGTTTTTAAGTATACCTTTTGCTTCATTCATTGTAACATCGCCGGAAGAAAAGATCAGTGTACTGTATCTCGAAAGCTCGCACAAATAAAAGCATTTCGTTAGCCACAGAACGGTATCATCTATTTATTTTTTGATTATTGAAGCTCGGCTAACACGGTACTGATACCTCTACATATATATATATATGTGTAATAGTTGTCCCATGGACTAGTAGAAAAAGTGTAAAAGCCCTGAATAAAGCATGAGCTTATGTGGGTAGTGCAATTAAAATCTGACTGACTCCTTGTGGGTCGCGGGCCTGACAGTCCTGCTCTACACAGCTTTATTTAAAAGCCAACATGCTTTGATAAAGGATATACAGTATAGTGAAGCAAAGTATTTATTGTTTGGTTGTCTGGAAGTAAACTGTAATACAGACATTGTTTATTTATATCTTTACAGATTAAACTAAAACATGTTTTAATAAATTGAAATTAGCGTGTAATAAATGTTTTTGATTACAGCAACTTATTTGATTGCCTTTTAATTACAGACATCTTTTAGGTAAAATTTAAGGCCATTTTGATATACTCTGGTACGAGAGTTTCCCTTTAACACATTTTACCATGCACTTAACCATCATGCGAAATGCAAACACATCAACATTAGTACAAGCAAAATTGTAGCTACTGTAACACTAAAACGTTTTACGCCCTCTTGTAAATCTTGGCCTATTTGTCCCTATGACTTGAGTATCTTTCCACATTAAAATGTATTGTGCCTCCATTAATATTTTACGAATATTATTTTTCTTCCATTCCCTTTCTGGGCCCCGTAATCTCTGCCTCTCCTCTTGTATAATGTAGCCGATGTCCCCCCCCCCCCCCCCCCAGACACAGATCGTGCCTTTAATGTGTATTGAGGGCTGGCTACATGTATATGGTGGTGCATACCTGCTTGAACAGGAGGGCCTGAGTCTCCCGCGTTGTTGTGGGGGATAACAGGACCAGGCTTCTGGGGTAATTGCCTCCATTCTTTAGTGGTGGTGCAGCGCCTGCATCTCCATAAGTCCCAGGGATGTGGGATAGGACCCTTATAGAGAAAACACTGGTCCCAGGACGAATGATCCAGCTCTCACACAGTCTCTTAGTGTAAAACAGCAGTGTCTTTATTGTCTCTTAGAAAACACACAGCAGCAGTTCATTGGCAGCAGTAACTCCAAATGTATGAACACGACATACACGGTCTTTTCCTCCACTCCTTATCCTCCAGAAGGGTACCCTGCAGGATGTCCTGGTTGGGCTGCAATACCCCTGCCTCCACCCCCAGGGTAGACCCTATGGGTGAGGCTAGATGTCTTTCCCCTCACCCCCTGAACAGGGTGAGGGGCATTGGTCCGCCTCTATAGTTCTGTCCGCTCTACTCAGAGGGGCTCTGAGTATCTCTTCCAACACTCTCAGCATGGCTTCTCCTGTCACCATACAGGACTGCCACTCCCCTCTCCAGACTCTGACACACCAGCCAGACACTCCAACTCTACAGACTGACATCCACCAACTGACACAGACACACAAAACTGAACCCACACACACACACACACACACACACACACAGGACAGCCCACTAAATAGATACAGCCCTGCCCCTTATGATGTCAGCAGGACCCTCCCCTGTGTCTATGCCTTCCACACAGCCAAGGGCCTACCTCTATCACTCAAGGCAGGGCTTGGCGAGGGGGAAAAACCCATGGTTACTACTGGCGCCTGCCCTTACCAGGGCTTACTCCAGTAGGAGAAGGATAAGTAGACCGCTCTTACTTACAGGGACTACACTAACATACTCTCTTTACATGCTGTCACAGAGCAGGATGCTTCTGCAGACCGCTATACTGGGCCCCACAGAGAGACTGTTCTCCATTTCCTTCCGCTCATGCACAGTTCTACAGGAGGTGAGAATGGAGGAGTGAGTTGAGTGACCAGGAACTTGGGGAATGCATAACTAGAGATCACCACTAGGGGGGAACAAACACCAGCTCAGTTAGGAGAGAATGGATAGATCAATTCAGAAACAAGGGGAAAGTTAATAATAATAATAGCATGTTCTTGTATAGCACTGCTAGTTTTACGTATCGCTTTACAGAGACATTTTGCAGGCACAGGTCCTTGCCCCGTGGAGCTTACAATCTATGTTTTTGGTGCCTGAGGCACAGGGAGATAAAGTGACTTACCCAAGGTCACAAGGAGCTGACACCGGGAACCAGGCTCCCCTGCAAAAATCTCAGTGTCAGTCAGTGTCGTTACTCACTGAGCCGCTCCTTTTCACACAACTCGTCAGACATGCTGATCCAAGCTATCACCAATAATAATAATGTTTGTTCTTCCTTCATACACTATAAGCTTTTCTTTCTCATATGATTTTTATAGAATATGTAAAAAAATAACATTTTAAAAAAACGCATGCCTCTCCCTTAATTATGACTTTAAGTTTGTGTTTATCTGTTTATCACCTAATCACATTGTGGGCTGTAATACCTTTTAATTGACTAATATATCAATTGTACGAGGTTGTTTTGTACATAAGCTTTGGAGACTGCAGAGGTTTCTTCATCATACTGTATGTGACTGAGAGTCCTGTGTTCACAACTGCTGAAGAGACCTGTGCAGTCTACTGTAGAAGTTTAATGGACAATCTTGCATGGTTTATACATGTGGTCCATTAAAGGGTATCACAGCCCACAAAGTAACTCACTCTATAAGTTATTTAAGCAACACTGCTAATAGCACCTTCCTCTGAATCCCTAATCCTATCACAAATTTCTGTAACACCCAAAATTCAATATCATGTAGAATTCATAAGTCTAATATTAGGAGACATAAGGAAATGCTATGTTGAATGATATATCCTATATTTCTGACAATGATAAACACAAGGTTAACTGGTCTGACATGAGGTCATTATTTTTTTTTAAATAGATCTTTTAAAATAGATGTCCTTTAATTAAGAAGTACAGAAAGTTTTGGTTTGGTAATTGAAAATAATTTGACACAATTCTACGCAAGATTATTTATGTCTAAAAAGTGGTCACATCAAGTCTTCATAGTACAAATAATTAAATCAATGTTTTTTTTATTGCACCGACTACTCAAACCTTTCTTAGCTCGAATCAATACGGTGAGCGGTTCTGGCTGGTGCCCAAATGCTTCACAGAAGAGGCATCTTAATGGATTTCTTGAAAACGTGCGAGGTGTGAGCTTTCCTGATCTCGATAGGGAGGTTGTTCCAAAGTCTGGGACATAATAATACTTTATTGCAGATAAGGAAGTCATCATCAACCTGCTTATTGCTACAAATGTTGACACATACTTTGTGCTCTATAGTTGTTAGCGGCCATACTAAACATTAAAAAAGTACTAATCCTGTGCTAGATCGCATGAGAAAGGGACCCTTTGGATGTAGCAGATATTTCTAACCCTGTTAATGCATACACGAGAGAAAAGAAACCTAGTAGGTGAGCACTCAATCACAGCTAAAGTATTGTGGTAATATTAAAAATAATCTTTATTATCATCAATGAATATAAAATAAAGGGTTTAAAATTAGATCAAACAGCATGGACTGTGACTGTGATCAAAATTACATTGCTGTACCAGCTCTGTTGATTATACATACTGTATGGGAGATTATATGACAAATAGTATTACATCAATTGATACTACTGGCTGCTGAGGCAGTTAATATACAGCAGTTCAATTACTGGCCCCTTATTCTATCACATTAGGCTGTAAATTTACAGTATAAGATTCTGATTATTTGTCATATCTCCCATATGTATAATCAACAGAGCTGGTACAGCAATGTAAGTTTGATCACAGTCACAGTCCATGCTGTTTGATCTAATTTTAAACCCCTTTATTTTATATTCATTGATGATAATAAAGATTATTTTTAAAATTACCACAATACTTTAGCTGTGATTGAGTGCTCACCTACTAGGTTTCTTTTCTCTCGTGTATGCAAATCTACCCTACCGAGTGAGCACCTCACACTGACTTCTCAGCTGTGCGGGGGCTACCCTCTTTTGTGTGTAGCTAACCCTGTTAATGCCATATAATGCTTTAAATAACGGGTACGTTATCTCCTTAACCATTGATTTCAATAGCGCCACTGAATAAATAAATAGTGCAAGATATTGTGTTAATGGGAGTGGTAATGTCTGTTACGCCTGTAACAAAGCTCTTTTACTGATATTTGAACTCACTCTCACAGTGACGTGATTTACAGGTTATTGCTATACTTATGCTATAAAAGTTTTGCAAATAAAAAAAGTTTTGGTAATTGGTACTCCATCTAGAATCAGCAAACGTCAACCACTGTGAATAGTTGTACGATAGCTGTGCCTATCCTGTAGTGGATAACCATTGTCACAGCCCTTCAGCATGGGTATCCCAGATGGGTGTGAAGGAAAAGCGTTTGCACTGGTACTTGGTGATGTGAAATAACTGGTCTTGTGTCCTTGAACCTGATGGAATCAGAGAACTGCAGTCAGTTTAACTCCTTCACGGTCCGCTGAACCTGCAGTTTCAAAGCTTTCAATAGGTCCCATTATTTAGTACTTCTCTTTCAAAACAAAACTATGCAGTTGATTTAGACTTGAACGTTTCTGTAGTCATAGGGAAAAATCATTGCGTGCACGCAAATGGCAGGTTTGCATACTGTGAAAATAAGCAATCCATTTAGAATTGTTAAGAAAGATGCGTAGTATGAAAAAATGCACACAATGGGGGGGGGGGGAATCTCTCAGAGAGGGGGGTGGGGGGACTGTATGTGCAGTCAACACAAATATCAGGATCAGCAAAAAGGTATACACAGAAAAGGTATTAAAGTATTCACTAAAGCTAGAAGTAGAACACTACTTACAGTATAAAAATTCTTGCAAAAAGTTTTTATTTAAAGTAACAAAAATGAGACAGCGACATTTCAGGTCCAACACGGGGCTTTCTTCAAATACTATTGACAGATCCTAACACACACAAATAGCCAGTTTGGTCACCAAAAAGACCAGTTAAGTCTGGAAGTATAGGTCTAACAGGGACGGCTATAAATATCAGTGAAAGAAAGAAAAATAGCTACTGTAAATACAAAAGTAAGTAACGAAGTAAGTAACGAAGTGTGAATATATATTTTAAGGTTATGGTGGGTAAAAAGTGACAAAAACCATCCACAGCAAAGCATATAGCAACTGTAAATATTACTGTATGTTCATTTGCATGTCTCAGACAGGTCCCGCCTTTTACCATTATCACCCAGCAAACAGCACTTCCACTGCAGCAATGGATTCTGGGAAATGACATGCAAATGAGCACACAGTGCCACCTTTTGTCTCAAGCTCACATTACATGAACCACCCTCAAGCCAATGCATGCTGCTTTAAACACAGCTTTTAAACATAGGCTGGGATGAGATGCAAAGCCAGAAAACCCTCTCACAGACATGTAGAGAGAAAGGGAGCCCCACGCCCCCTAGTGGCGCAACTCAAAAATCACCGGTTCAGAATGAAAGCTGCATACAGCTATGTAAATACATCCACAGTCACCACAGCTGCCAGTTCGTGAAGTCCCCCGCCGACACTTTAAACTTCACAGTGGTATGGCATCACCCAAAACCTCTAGCACAAGGTGAATTGTATAGCCAAAATAAATCCTTATAGGAAAACTCACTGGTCTGTTGAGGGTGGACGTCTGGCGGCCTCGGTGTGCTCCCACCGATACCTTGAGAAAGGCAGTATTTGACTGCCGAAACGTTGGACTTTATGGCATATTAAACCTCCTTTTGAGTAAGACCGTGTGCCTGCTTCTTCTTCTTTGTACTGGAACATTTGGAACATTTGGGACTACAGGACTACAGGAGCTCCCCAGGACCAGCGCACCGGCAGCTAAGTACCCCACCTCTATTACCATTGATATTGAGTGCGTGTCTCATCCTCTGTCTATCCCACCGATATGGGTCACAGGAAATAAGGGAGGATGAGGCAGAGCATCTGCCTGATGAAAAGTTAACAGACCGGGACTGCTGGACTCACTGCAAAAGCTTTATTGGCATAGGAAGCAACATGAACACACTGACGCGTTTCGGGAGACAATCCCTTTGTCAAAGAGTACAAATGACACACAGACAGGTGAGCTTAAAATACCCAACCTGCCCTGCGGAATAGCCAATAGGAGCTCAGTAAACACTTAATCTTATACACCTGGTGGAGGGTAAGTTCCTCCAAGTGTAATAAACTCATAGATATAAACTTTACACGAGTCCGCAGACGCAGGGGGGAAAGAGGAAAATAATTTAAAATGACCAGCACCAGGGGCGGACCGACGAGGTCACTGCCGGGCTCCGACTCCCCCCTCAGTGACGCGTCACACTGGAATCATAGGGGGGCGTCGGAGCCCGGCAGTGACCTCGTGAGTCCGCCCCTCGTGATGACGTGGAGCGGAACGGCTCTCTCGGCGATCACTGGGGGAGGGACGCCATTGGGATTATGGTCGTGCTTACCGGGTCTCCTTCTCAATGGATGGCTGAACGCGAGGTAGGTGGGGATTTTTAGCAAACTCATTTAGATGTTATGGAGGATCTCATGGGGCGGTCCCAGGGAATTAGTCACGTCATCACGCATTATGGGCGTGTTTATGACGTCAGTTTTGGCGCAAAAATAGGAAATGGTTATGTGTATATAAAGGTAGTGAAGTACATGTATTGCATACTCCTTGATAAAGTGTATGTTTACACGAAATGCGTAGGAGGGTGTTAACCTCCACTTTTAGATGGATTAAATAAAGAAGATTTTACAATACATTGGCTTGGGACCCACTTTGGCGGTGCGCTGGTTTTTCTCTTTGTTCAATTAGAGAGTATGTTTGCGACAGGGTGTAGTCAATTGCTAATGAGTATGCCTGGGAAACATGTATCTGATTGCTGAAACCAGCAGTCAGAGGGCCAACACAGTTAGAGGGTCAACACTGTTAGAGGTACCTGAGCAATCAGCTGAATTAAGCAGGCAGCTTGATAAGGAGGCTATTGTTGGCAGTAGGTGCTGTCTCATACTACAGAGCTGACCTATCAGGCTGATCGATCCACAAGGATTGCCTGTACACTCTTAGGACAGGAGTCCCAACCAAACAGATAAGGAATTGATCTTATTTCTCTATCCATGAATGTCATTTAAAAGCTGGTTACTGGTGTAGTTGGCCAGCTTGCAGCTAGGCTTATATAGTTAGCCTCCCTAAAGTGGAGTAGGTGTTCCTTTAATGTTTTGTGTTTACCTTAAAGGGACAGTGTGCCTAATGTTTATTTGATTGTGGAAAATAAACCACTGAAGGTAAAAGCCTTACCCACTATTTGGGACTCTTACTGACTCTTACTGACCACAGCGCGAAGCCGTTCTGCCACAGGTGGTGTGAGACTGGGATTTTGTACGGTCCTTGCAATAAAAGTGCCACACAATAAAAAAAAAATGGGAGATTATTTTTCTTAGTTCCTGCAGCAGCAGGCCCAGTGAGATGAGATGCAGGCCCGGCAAGCAGAGAGGCAAGCTCATCGAGATGAGAGGCAGGATCAGTAGACAGAAAAGCTCCTCCAAATGCTGGCTTCAGGTCCAGCCTCAGTCAGACCAGAAATTCCAAATAATCTGTCAGTGATGCTGCCAAAAATGAAGCCAACTGAAGAATTCCTCATCACTTTTGACAGGGTAGCCACTGCACAGGGCTAGACAGTTGAACGCTGGGTAATGACTTTGGCTCCACTCCTCATAGGAGAAGCTCAGGCAGACTACCAGGCTTTACTGGCAGATGAGGCCATGGACTATCAGCAACTAAAGGCTGCCATTCTGGACTGCCTAGGCCTCACCCCAGAGACCTACCGGCAGCAGTTCCGGACAATCAAATACACAAACAGAGACAGACCCCGGGTCATACCCCACCGATTAGTCGACTTATGTACCAGGTGGATACAACCAGAGCAGCATACCAAGGCAGAGATCCTTGAACAGTTTGTGCTCGAGCAGTTCATACAAATACTGGCCCCCTCCTCCAACTCCTGGGTAAAAAAGCATGCTGCCACTTTTCTGGACGCAGCAGTTCGCTTGGTTGAAAAATTTCTTGGTCATGACAACCAGGAGGATAGCTGGGATCCGCCCGCGCAAACGCCAGCTTCTTCTGGTGACACTAGATGAAAGAGAGCCGAAAATCAAGGCGTCTACCACCCACCAGTTCGTGGTTACCAATCAACCTGGCCTAAAGAAACTTTCCCACCATGTAGGGGTCCGGATACCAATACTCACCGAAATGCACGTCTAGCATCAGAGGTCATCAGATCAACAAAGGATTGATGCTCCAGAGGACGTCACCCACAGTATTCCCCAAGACCCTGGGTTCCAGTCACCCATCCATTGGCGTGGAATCCCCAACCAAGCCAAAGGGAGGATCCCTTCCCACTGCGGTCACAGGTCCGAACAGGCCTGTAACAACAAAGTGCTGACTTGGGAGAGGATAAGATGGAGAATGTAAAATAACTAGGGTGACCAGATTTTGAAAATGAAAAACCGGGACACACAAAAAAATTATTAATACAACACATAACATTACGGAAAATGAATATTATAATGATATTTATCTAAAAGTGTCACCATTGATGCTGTATTATTCATTCTACCTATTCCCATTCTCTTTCTACCTTCTCCCCCATCAGGGCCGCCAACAAAAATCATGCCCCCCCCAAAAAAATGTAATGGCCCAACCAAAAAATCTACTCGCCACCTAGCCCCACCCCTTAAAGAAATGTAATAAATTCCTTGGTAGAACAAATAACAGGATTCATTTTGTACATAACAGTTTTATTGTATTACACTTAAAGTGTACTACAATGTGTGCGTGATGACCTCACTCATCGAAAAAAAAAAGTCAGATGTGAATGACTTTCTGAACCCCTTAACCAGTGTCAGGAAGCCCTCTCTTCACAATATCTAAAGCAGCAATCCAGCCTGGGATCTTACCTGATCCGCAGTCCCTCAAGGTACTATACTGGAGGGGAGGTGTTTCCTATCTGTCTTCCGAGGTCTCCCGTGTGAAACTTGAGAGTCAGATCTGGAAGGAAGCAGAATAGGTTATTTCGGTGTAGGTATACGGCAGTTAAGATAAGATAAAACAGAGAGAGAGGGGGGGAGAGAGGCGGAGAGAGAGGGGGGAGAGAGAGAGGGGGGGAAAGAGAGGGGGGGGAGAGAGAGTGAGGGGGGAGAGAGAGTGAGGGGGGAGAGAGAGAGAGAGGGGGAGAGAGAGATGGGGTGGAGAGAGAGAGGGGGGGGAGAGAGAGAGAGAGAGGGGGGGGGGGAAAGAGAGAGGGGAGCGAGAGTGAGGGGGGAGAGAGAGTGAGGGGGGAGAGAGAGAGGGGGGAGGGAGAGAGAGAGGGGGGGAGAGAGATGGGGGGGAGAGAGAGAGGGGGGGAGGGAGAGAGAGAGGGGGGAGAGAGATGGGGGGGAGAGAGAGAGGGGGGAGAGAGAGAGAGAGGGGGAGGGGAGAGAGGGGGAGGGGGAGGGGGAGAGAGAGAGAGTGGGGGAGAGAGAGAGAGTGGGGGAGAGAGAGAGAGTGGCCGTGCGTGCATCAGTGTGTGTGTGTGTGTGTGTGTGTGTGTGTGTGTGTGTGTGTGTGTGTGTGTGTGTGTGTGTGTGTGTGTGTGTGTGTGTGTGACAGGGGAGAGAGGAAAGGTGGACCATCCGTGCAGGCGGCTCCCCGCCTCCCCATGCACCCATCTCCCACATCAACAGGGCCAGGGGCAAAGGGAGCGCAGAGGGGGGCAAAGGGAGCGCAGAGGGGGGCAAAGGGAGCGTTGGGGGGGGGGCAAAGGGAGCACAGGAGGGGGGCAAAGGGAGCATGGGGGGGGCAAAGGGAGCACGGGGGGCAAAGGGAGCGCAGGGGGGGCAAAGGGAGCACAGGGGGGGCAAAGGGAGCGCAGGGGGGGCAAAGGGAGTGCAGGGGGGCAAAGGGAGCACAGGGGGGGCAAAGGGAGCACAGGGGGGGCAAAGGGAGCACAGGGGGGGGGAAAGGGAGCTCCAGGGGGGCAAACGGAGCACCAGGGGGTCGCAAAGGGAGAGCCGGGGGGGTCAAAGGGAGAGCCAGGGGGGACAAAGGGAGAGCCAGGGGGCAAAGGGAGCATCAGGGGGGCAAAGGGAGCATCAGGGAACGCCAGGGGGAAGCAAAGGGAACGCCAGGGGGGGGCAAAGGGAACGCCAGGGGGGGCAAAGGGAACGCCAGGGGGGCAAAGGGAATAAAAACAAAAATTGTGAGGCGCTACTTATGAAGGTGAAGATATAAGTATAGAGCCGGGGGGCAAAGGGAGCATCAGGGAACGCCAGGGGGGGGGCAAAGGGAATGCCAGGGGGGGGCAAAGGGAACGCCAGGAGGGCAAAGGGAGAGCCAGGGGGGCAAAGGGAGCATCAAGGAGGGCAAAGGGAACACAAGGGGGGCAAAGAGAGAGCCAGGGAGCAAGAGGAGTGCCAGGGGGGGGGGCAAAGGGAGCGCCGGGGGGGGGCAAAAGGAGCACCAGGAGGGGGGGGCAAAGGGAACGCCGGGGGGGCAAAGGGAGCACCAGGGGGGGCAAAGGGAGAGCCAGGAGGCAAAGGGAGAGCCAGAGGGGCAAAGGGGGCACCAGGGGGAAAGGAGGGCAAAGGGAACACCAGGGAGGGCAAACGGAGAGCAAGGGGAGCAAGAGCAGCACCAGGGGGGCGGGGGGGGGGGGGCAACACCGCGCAGCAGACAGAGGAGCCAGGAGCGGGAAGGCAGAATAACTCACCGTGTGCTCTGCACAAAGCTGAAGTTCCGCCCTCGGCTTCCTCTCTGCCTGCAACCAATCCCCCGCTCCCCAGATCATCATTCATCCAATCCCATGCGGCCCTTCATCCAAACCCCCCCCCCCTCCCTCCGGCAGCATACAGCATACATTCATTCATTCACAAATACTTACCGGCTGACGCATCCTCCTCACCGCCGCCGTCCCGCATCTAAATACCGGGACCAGAGACAATACCCGGGACATTTCCGGGACAGACGGGCACCAGGGACAGGAGAGGAAAAAACGGGACTGTCCCGGCAAAATCGGGACAAATGGTCACCCTAAAAATAACATATGTAAAAGTGTTGACAGTAAAGCCTTTATCCCTGCAAATGCAATCCCCCAGTTTAGTGAATCAACATTGTTCTGTGATGGGATTTGGGAGTCTGCCCTGTAAAGTGTAAATTGGATTATGGGATAATATGTGTTAATTTCTATGGGGGCTGAGCTGCTTTAATAGGAATGCAGGATTGAGACAAAGGTGTCAAGACATTTGCTGAGTGGGGAAGATTGGACAATCAGGTCTGGAGAAGGGCTCTCAGGAAGGCGAGCCTTTGTTCACTGCAGACTCTTTGACTCCTACCCAGTGGGAGGTCTTGAGTGCCTTAGCACATTTGTGCGCAAACTGGGGGCCATGCAAGATTGTTTAGGGGGGATGCAAGCTCCGTGCTGCTGCTTCTCTGTGGCTTGCTGCGGGGGTGGGGCTTCTCCGTGCTGCTGCTTCTCTGTGGCTTGCTGCGGGGGTGGGGCTTCTCCGTGCTGCTGCTTCTCTGTGGCTTGCTGTGGGGGCGGGGCTTCTCCGTGCTGCTGCTTCTCTGTGGCTTGCTGCGGGGGTGGGGCTTCTCCGTGCTGCTGCTTCTCTGTGGCTTGCTGCGGGGGCGGGGCTTCTCCGTGCTGCTGCTTCTCTGTGGCTTGCTGCGGGGGTGGGGCTTCTCCGTGCTGCTGCTTCTCTGTGGCTTGCTGCGGGGGCGGGGCTTCTCCGTGCTGCTGCTTCTCTGTGGCTTGCTGCGGGGGCGGGGCTTCTCCGTGCTGCTGCTTCACTGTGCTGTCTGCCTGCTGCAGGGGTGGCGCCTTCCCTGCACACAGACAAGCCTTCCTACTGTCTGTTACCCACCCCAGTTTTCAGCAGCACACGGAGCAGGCTTAATACTCCCTCACCCCCCCCCCCCCCCAAGGTGAAAGTGTGCGTGTGTATGAGTGTGTGTGTGTTGTGATATGAGTATGTGTGTTGTGTCAGTTGTGATTGAGTGTGTGCTGTGTGGGGGTGTTGTGATTGTGTGTGCGGGTGTTGTGATTGTGTGTGTGTGTTTGGTTGTGATGGAGTATGTATTGTGTCTGTGTGTGTTGTGTCTGTTGTGATACGAGTGTGTTGTCTGTGTGTGTTGTGATTGAGTGTGTGTTGTTGTAACGCGTAGCTCACCACAAACGAAGCGCAATGGTGGTGCTGAGGTAGGGAATTTGTTAACGCCGACCCACAGCCACGCGGGCGCGCCTAGGATGTAGAGTAGTCGTTCAAGTCAGGTCAGGGTTATAGATTGGAGATTAGTGTTAGTACTTGCCAGGTGTAGAGTGGAGAGTTGTGGATCGTCGGGGTGCGCAGCCAAGTTCAGGGTTGAAGAGTATCGGATAGTCGGGGTACGTAGCCAGGTTCAGAATAGGAGAGTATCGGATTGTTGGAGTACTTAGCCAAAGTCAGGACTGGAGACAGGAGAATGGTCGTTCGTAGCCGGATAAGGAGAGGGGAGGTGTGGAATCCAAAAGACAAGCAAGGTAGGCAACAAGAGGTAATCAGCAAGGCAAGGTTATAGGAACTGGAATGCAGCAAGGCACAGCGTCTCACTAGACTATGCTCAGCAAGGAATGAGAGCAGACTCAAGGTATATAAAGGCAGAACCTCCAATAGCCAGGCAGGGCGGAACTAGGAAGTAAGCACTGAAAGGCTGCTGGTGCACACAGGTGTGCCCTATGACATAGCCTAATCGGGGATGGGGTCGTAACTGCCCGCGCGCGTCACGGCGGTCAGGGGGCGGAGCCTGGAGCGTGCGTCACTCCCACGCTGGTCCTGTCCATCACCAGTGCAGGGGCGGGGCTTAAACCACGCGTCAGCAGGGAGGCTGGCCGAACGCACTAGTCATGCATCAGAGCGGGGGGCAGGGTCCAAATCCGCGGATGGGGGATCAGGCCGCGCAAGGTCTGCGCGCGTACTGGGACCACGAGACTGCGCATCCTGAGTGTCCATCACAAAAGGCTTGTTGGGGTGAGGAGACGGTCTGCGACCGCCAGGATGGCGAATCCTCACAGTTGTCTGTTTTGGTTGTGATTGAGTGTGTCTCGTCTGTGATTGTGTGTGTTGTGTTGGTTGGGATTGAGTGTGTGTTGTGTGTGTGTTGTGATTGTGTGTTGTGTCTGTGTTGGTTGTGATTGAGAATGTGTTGTGTGTGTGTGTGTTGTGTCTGTTGGTTGTCTGTGTGTGTGTATTTTCTTACCCAATATTTTCTTCCCCAAGGGGTTTGTGAACCAATCAGGGACCTTTGGGGAGGTTTTTAATCTTCAGCCAATCACAGCGCTGACTCACATCTACCAGAAATGGGAAAATAGGAGGGAATCCAGATCGGAAAGGGGTTAATGATTCCCCAAGCAAGGGTGCCATACTGCTGATTTTGTCCGCAATCTTGGGAGCCTGAAAGGTCTCATCTCAGCAGGGGTCATGTAGCAAATGGCAGAAACGACCTGGAACACAGCTCATACAGACCACAATATGCACCTTCTGGGATTTTTTAATACCTCAGCTAGGCACAGGACAGAGGAAACACGGCAGGGGGCCTTTGGTAGATGTGACTGAGGGAGAGTATACAGTCTACCAAAAAAATACTCCCTATTGCAGATGCATTTTTACTTATATTTTGCTCCAAAATGAAAGTACCTGATGGGCAAAGAGGCGTCAGGCTGGGCTTCGCCTTTATTGTAAGGGAGACCCGTTGCCTCCTCCGTCACAGCGGCCAATAGAACCTTCAGAGAATCCCGTCACAAATAACCAGCTAATGGTATCCGTGGGACCAGTTTTACAATTGCTGACCTAAACGTCTTGGATACAAGTAATTGTGTAACTTGCTCACTTGGTTTCAGATTTTCCCAGATACAATAGATTTTATAGAATTAACATGTTTGACCCCTATCCGTATTGACAGTTTTGAACTTGATGCTATCACCCCCTAACATCTATTTTCTTAATTTACCGCATCCGTGAGCTTGTGTTGCCTTAAACATGTACATAAAACATATTTACTTGTTGGGTTTTGTTTTTTAGCTCAAGATTAAACTGCAAAGATTGATATTTTGCATAAAAAGTGAAAGTGGTATGATTTACATTTATATACAGTACTTGATCTGTAATAACCAATTAAGCGCAAATCAAGTGAATCATTATTGTGAGAACAACCTCTAATGGTTTTGATTAGTAATTACAGGCGTCAATGTACCGATTTGATGCCACAAGCTATGGTTTCAGCAGATTTATGGAAGGGGTTTAAAATACACTTGTTTCTGTAATTAAAGAAGTTAAGTTCATGTACATAAGACAAATATCTATAAATGAGAACATACTTATGTAAAGTCTGCCACAGTCTGGGCGTTTAGCCAGCTAAATATTTGTGGGTTAATTTAGGACAACTTTTCTAAAGAGAACTAGCAACGGCTAGTAAATGAATATACGGTCGTGTGAATTGTGACTGCAAATGTACTTCTAAGTAAGTGATCAATTTAACATAAAAAGTATAAATTATATTATGCTCATAGTTCTGCAGAATTTTTCCGATCCAATTTTCCTAGCAGCTTTCCACTGTCAGATTACTTCTACCCTGACATACCCCAAATTATTTCAGATTTTATTATAGCACCGGTATGTACTTTTGAACTGGCCGATATATTGAGAATATTTACATATAATTTAAGACCCGAAGCAGAGGTGCCAAAAGTACTATGGCTATCAGAATATGTTATGTGGTAGACCCAAATATAAAACTGCCCTATTTTCCAACGGCTGGAATCCCTCCCCCAAAACAAAATTAAAACATAACCTACCAGTTCATGTTGGGCTAATCTATTTCTAATTTCACATTTAATTTTTTTTAACCCATGAGTTGCCCTTTGGTACAGTACCACCCACCCATTCCCGATGACCACAAATGTACTCATAACCTGGTAGTCTCTGGGAGAAATTGGACCTCTGCTAACTCAGAGGGTCTCATGGCTCCCATAAATCACACAGCAAAGTTAAACAATCACTGTGCATACAAAGTAACAGTCCTAGTCTGACTCAGGGAGACTAAACAGTCTACCAAAAAGCCACTCCTTAATGCAAATACCTTTTTACTTCTATTTTGCTCCAAAATGAAGGTACTTGATGGGCAAAAAGGCTGCAGGCTGGGCTTAAACTTTATTTTAAGGTATACCCGCTGCCTCTTCCATCACACAGGCCAACAGAGCCTTCAGAGAATCCTGGCTAGAACTTTTCCCGGCACAAATGACCAGCTAATGGTATCCGTGGGACCAGTTTTACAATTGCCGACCTAAACGTCTTGTGAACAAGTCATTGTGTAATTTGCTCACTTGTTTTCAGATTTTCCCAGTTACAATAGATTTTATAGAATGGACATATTTGAGCCCTATCCATATTTACACTTGTATTCTCCATTATATCCCCCCTAACATCCACACCCCAAAACCTCAATAGATGCAGCTGCGCAGCTAGACCATATTCTATCCTGAGGCATACTCCAGCCCACAAGGAGTAGCCACTTTACCTTTTGTGTCAATATGTATGTATATCTTTATTTATATAGCGCCCATAGTGTACTCAGCGCTTTACAAAAGAGCCAAAAAACAGTACAAGCCAGACAATTGGAAAGGAAACCCGTGCTCCAGGGAGCGAACATTGCTCCTTATTCCCTCCAGGCTGTGAGCTCTCATGAGCAGGACTCATTATTTTCTGTATCTGTCTCCACTTGTTTGTCTGTATTTGGTATGTCATTCTGTTTATGTCATTTATGTCACTTTGTGCCCCGCTGCAGAATATGCGGACTCTGCATAAATAAACAATAATAATAAGTTATTGTGAGGAATCAGGGATCGCGGCGTCCGCGCCCTGGTTCCTCTGCTCCTATATTCACCCCTGCTGCCGTGGCGCGCGTCCCTCGCCAGCGCCACTCACCTCCGGCGGTTCTGGGGGTTCCCCGTCGTCCTCGGCATCCCCGTCTCCCAGCAGTACCTCACGCGACCGCCATGTTGCCCGGGCGCGCGCCTGAACAGTGCGCGCCGGGCGAAGTTAATTTATTCACTGCTCTGGCAGTGAAGACCCGCCCCCAACACAGGAATAAGATCTCCTGTCAAGACAAGAGTCCTCACCTGCCTGCCAATCAAGGGAACCTATCCAGGATGGCTCCACGCAGTCCTCCAGGTCTGCCTTCACTTTTGATTGGTCAGCCACACTTTATAATGCCAGTCCTTCCTATCATTCATTGCTCGACATAGTTTTCACTTGCATTACTACTCTGGCGTTTTCTCTCTTATTCTCTCAGGTTACGACTTGGCTTGGCGGACGTCTCTCTCTGGCTCTCGACCCCTGCTTGGACAAACGACCTTCCGGAATTCTCCAATCCCAGACTTTGGCTAACGGCAACGACAACGGCATTTCTACACCGGTACCGGCAAGTATTGCTAGCTAAATAACACCTGGCCTGGCAACGCCAAATCACCACACTCCGGACACGCTCCCTTTGCTGCGGGTGCGTGCTTCTATACGTTCCTCACCTCAGTGAAAGGAACGGGTCTGGTCTGCGGGCAGCACCGGCGTAACAGTTATAAAGAGGAAATAAAGACGCATCACATGTCTGTTTTTCAACCACATCCCATTAACGTGCTTTTAGGAAATCTTCACTTTTTTTGCTAATTTGAAGTCCTCAGGGAATCTTCATTCAGGGTTAAATTAACATCATAGTCCCTATTCAATTAGTTTTGAAGCTGGTTCTCCATATTGAGCTCAGGGCCTTCCTGACATGGAGAAACGCCTTCACATCAGATTTAATAGGGACCATAGGGGGGCAATGTGCAAGCCTTGATGCATATTAAGACTTCCCCAATATTTCTGCCCATAAATATAAATAGTATGTAACTGTTAGGAGCTTTGTCTGGGTGTTTTCTTCATTTACCACGTCTGAGAGATTTTGTTGCCTTAAACATGTACATAAAACATATTCATCTTGAACAGAAAATAAACAAGTAAAACGGCAATGATTGATATGTTGCATAAAAAGGGAAAGTGGTGTGATTTACATTTATATATTTGATCTGTAATAAACAATTAAACTCAAAGCAAGTGAAGCATTATTGTGAGAACAACCACTAATGGTTTTGATTAGTAATTACAGGCGTCAATGTACCAATTTGATGCCACAAGCTATGGTTTCAGCAAATTTATGGAAGGAGTTTAAAATACACTTGTTTCTGTAATTAAAGAAGTTAAGTTCATGTACATAAGACAAATATCTATAAATGAGAACATACTTATGTAAAGTCTGCCACAGTCTGGGCGTTTAGCCAGCGAAATATTTGTGCGTT
This sequence comes from Ascaphus truei, assembly GCF_040206685.1. Taxonomy (NCBI): domain Eukaryota; kingdom Metazoa; phylum Chordata; class Amphibia; order Anura; family Ascaphidae; genus Ascaphus; species Ascaphus truei. Next base: position 242,093,925 of record NC_134485.1, on the reverse strand, counting down.
AATTTAGGACAACTTCTCTAAAGAGAACTAGCAACGGCTAGAAAATGAATATACGGTCGTGTGAATTGTGACTGCAAATGTATTTCTAAGTAAGGGATCAATTTAACATTAAAAATATAAAAAATATATAAATTATATTATGCTCATAGTTCTGCAGAATTTTTCCGATCCAATTTTTCTAGCAGCTTTCCACTGTCAGATTACTTCTACCCTGACATACTGTATATCCCATATTATTTCAGATTTTATTATAGCACCGGTATGTACTTTTGAACCAGCAAATATATGGAGAATATTTACATATAATTTAAGACCTGAAGCAGAGGTGCCAAGATTACTATGGCTATCAGAATATGTGTATGTGGTCGACCCAAATATAAAACTGCCCTATGTTCCAAGAGCTGGAATCCCTCCCCGCGCCCAAAACAAAAATGAAAGCATAACATATCCAAAAACTGTGTGGTGCTCAAGAATATAAAGACTTCATTATGCCAAGCATATAGTTCCCTGGAAGTATCCTGTTATGCTGCAATGTGATATGTGACTAGCTATGTAAACCAATATCGCTTCTCTGGAGAGCCCCACAATCCACTGTAGTGAGGTTAAAACATCTTAATGACCAGACAACTGAAAGCGTAACATAACCTACAAATATAGCAAGACTTACACTTCCTGCGACCGCGAGAAGGTGCGAAACAACAACTGCGTGAACACTTTGTTGTCCGCGGTCTGAGCTGAGGCTCGTCTGTGGCTTGGCTACGGTCAGCTGGAATAATTACAATGTGGTTAGTGCAGTTATGTACGTGTGGCCAGCAGGTGGCGCACTGAATATCTTTGCCTATGGTACTTGGTGCCCGCGGGGGGACCGCAGTTTGCAAATAAATGGCAGGGATTTACAGTTAGTGTTTTGCGGTAGCGAATAATTAGTCTGGCTACATCTGTCCTGTATTTAAACCTGAGAATTTGTGTTCATTTACTGCCTATGGCAGATGGTACAATGCACACAGTCCATTACTGTATCCGTGTCCTTGCATGCCAGGAACAACTTTTCACGTGTTTCAAAACAAGATACAATGCAGAAGTATCTCACCTTAAACACTGCCTTTCTTTGTTTAATGACCGTGTACTTTTCATCAGAAATACTGTAGCAGGTTCACATTACTGTAAACTGAAACCACCATGCATTAAGCAAAATTGTCTGTCAGTTTGTCCATGGCATGGAACATAGCACTTACTATATGCAAGACCAAACCTGCCTGCAGTTATGCTTATGCGTATCTAATATATTCTGTCATTCAAGGCCGTGCAGATAAGAGGACAACTCTATCTGACATCTATAAGTATGTAGCTACGGAGTACCCTTTGTGTGAATAAAAACAAAAAGGCTGGAAGAATTCTATTCAGCACAACTTAAGCACTAACGATTGCTTTATTTGAATAGGGTGCCCAGGCAATAGGGGCGGGTACTGGAGGGGTATGTTTGATAATGGCAACTTTTGCAGGAGAAAGAGATTAAATAGACCTACACTAAATGATCACTCCAATCTGTCCCCACTCGAGTGCCTGCCCTATTACCATTACCAACCAAACAACTCCGAAACTGCATGATCGAGTTGAACAACTGCAGGAAGCACATCCCTTTAATCATCAACTCATATCCTTTCTACAACCAGTTGCTGCCCACGGGGCCGGCTGTTAATTTGCGAGGCTCAGTGGAGGAGCTTTCGCAAAGCCTCTTAACTGGTCCGTTGGGCCTTTCTCCTCATCAGACTTTGTGGTGTCACATTGTCATGGCAACGCACTATGTGATGACACGTTGTCATGGCAACGCAATGCCATTTGCCGTCACTGGACCATGACAGAACGCTGTAGGGGGGTGGGGGGTGCTGCCAGACCAGGTAGGAGATACTTACAGAAGCCCCGCACTCTCCCCCGACACTCAGTTTCACTGCTATAAGTTAGAGCGGGGCGAATCTGTAAGCTTGGGGCACAGAGCAACTGCACCGATGGAACCGCCATCAAGACAGCCCTGCTGCCACCCACTTTTCATCCTCAGCCCGTGGATAATCAAGGTAAGCGGACAGTAAGTCTACACACAGTAGAACTGTGATTCCCAAATGACCCACACCTGCGTCCCATAGAACATGCATATGCCTACATTTAAACCTGTAGACCAAGCAATATCTTAGATGTGTTTTTTTTTCTTTAATAAATCAGTTCTGAACTATGAGAAAATACTTGTAGCATTTAAAAACAAACAAAATAAAAACAATTTTGAATCATATTTTTCATGTATTATAACATAACAAGCATTTTTTGTTTCTATAGCAACCATTTACCAAGTCACATCTCCCTCTTCTGAAACAGACAGACACACCCCTTTATAGGCCATGCCCTCTCTCTCTAGCAGTGCACCAATTGTATCTTGTATCTAGTCAAATGATCTTCCCCACAGAACTTTGTCATATTTGGTCCTCTTCTACTGCACTGGCTGCCATTTAGTCAACCCCCGAGTCGAATCTTCGCTGATCGATCACAGGAGAACGGATCGATCGGCAAATTAGCTAATTACTCATCATTGTGGGGATTGTATTGATGCATATTTTAAAGGGGAAAAAAAAAATGGAAGCTTGGATTACTGCTTTAAAGACCCATAAACGTATGCAGCCACCTAAACTCTGGCTACTAAATTCTTCTGCCTAACATATAAGTCCTGGTACCAGCGCAGGCAGTGTTAGGGTTAAGTATCCAGGATGTTTGTGGGGAGCGCAGATATATATGTGGAAAGAAAAACATAAGCAACATATTTGCACTATTTTTCTTGTGTTTTTCTTTCCACATATATATCTGCGCTCCCCACAAACATCCTGGATACCTGACACTTTTGGATTGAGGAAAATCAATCTACATGAAGGGCTGAAGCTGCACCATATTTTATATATTTATTCACTATATCACAGATTCACCTTAAGAGTTTGAAATTTCACTATTATTTAAGCACTTATTATAAGTCACTTTTTACCATTTAGTAATAGATTTAAGCGCCAATAGATAACTTTTTTGTTTGTATAGTGTTAGGGTTAATCCTTGCTCTTGCTGCAGTAACTCCCTAGTAGTTACACAGGGGGTGCTCCCACAGCTGAGGTACGTCCCACTTACCGGGGCTAAGACTTGGACCCTCCCCTGTTAAAAAAAAGGAGTGGCAGCTCAAATTTAGGTGGTTGTGGAGCTAGGGGAGTGGGAGCAGAGTGGGAGAGGATACCCCTTATCCCATCAGGGGGTAAGGGAGCTGGTGAGAGACTATTGGGGCCTCAAACTCCTTGGGCTGGCTCCAGGGACTCAGAAGATAAGCTGTATGCTGTAAAGGAAAAAAGGAATAGTAGCGCCAACCGTGTTAAGTAAGTGATGAAATTCAGTCCCACACGAAATGGAGTCCTGCTGCCAGAGTTTCTTAGAGGTGATTCACCAACCTCTATAAGTAACAGTCACAAAGAAAAGGGATCCTCCGGCGCGTGGTTCCACTTGTGGCTCCGGGACACATGCAATAATAAACAGAGAGAGGGACCACAATCAGGGGTAGTTAAAAATAATGAATCATATACGGTCAACAGAATCAAATGGGCTTTCTTAGACCAAACGATGCTTAGGTTTGGCTTCTGCGGTCCTTTCCTAGAGGGGGTTAGAGCCCTCTATCAAAACCCAACAGCGTATGTTAAACTTTTGGGCGTTTTTTTCGGACCCAATCACTATTAGGAACGGGACCAGACAGGGCTGCCCGCTCTCCCCGTTACTATTCGCCCTTACAATCGAACCTCTTGGATGAATAATACTATATAAAGGTCCAATTAACCCCTGTCATCACCTGACTGCTCCTTATTTGCCCATTAGGGGATCTTTTTAGTTGATGTATAATAGTTGTAATTTTATGCATTTCGCCGGGTTTTATTTTGTATTAAAGTTGCCATTACTGTCTGTTTTACCATAGAGTAGCTTAGTGGTTCTTCTTCCTGTTGGTCTACATCAATTGAGTATATTATTGGTACCAGTTAATTTAACTGGCACTTAAAGTTACATATTAGACTAAGGAATGAGTGCAGTTGTGAGGGACTTTTGTGACCTCTCGGTCACTTTGTGTGTTTTTGCGTTTAATTTTCCCTCTGCACCTCCTTTATCCTTTTGAGTGAGGAGAGCAAGGTTCTTTGTGTCTGTTTCGGAAGAATAGTCTCAATTAAAATGAATGTCCTTCTGAGACTACTCTATTTCTTCTAAAGCCTTCTCGTAGTCATCCCACTGGCAGCCCTGAAAAACATTCAGGCCCTTATGTTCCAATTTATCTGGAACGATAGGAGACCGAGGGTACCAAGATCGGTGATGCTTTCCTGAAAAACGAGGAGGGGGCTGGGGCTTCCCAACGTGGTCAGATACTATCTTGCGGCCCAGCTGAAACAGGCTGTAGTTTGGAATTACGACCCGGCCTCTGCCTGTTGGCTCGCAATAGAATCACATTATGCGGCTCCCCTTCCTCTTCAGGTTTTATGTGGTCCTCGGGAGGAAGAGAGGGAGGACCACGGAGGTTTGACCTAGGGGCAACGAGATGCACGTGGGACGTCTGGCTCAAAAGCAAAGGGAAGTACGGTCTGTTAGCTACCCCCTCTCAACTCACCCCTATATTTGGAAACCCAAACTTCCCGCCTGAGTGTTCTCAAAGACAATTTGACCAGTTCCAGGGTCTCGGTATTAGGCTGGTTGCCGATCTGCTGAAGAAAGGAGAGATCCTGTCCTTCCAGGAACTCTGAGACAAATATCAATCCCAAGATCTAAATCTGTTCAAGTTCCTGCAAATTAGGCATTTTCTATTATCTCTTTCCCAAAATGTCAAATTCCCCACACTAACTAGATTTGAGTCTCTATGCACCTACCAGCGGGGTCTGATTTCGGAGATCTATAGGGGGATGGAGTCGGCATCCGAACCCCCGACCCACCATTACATGCAAAAATGGTCTGAGGACCTTAACATACCAATAGATATTGACAACTGGCAGGATGTCTGGGAGATGCCCGCTAAAACCTCAATTTGTACAGTAACAAAAGAGAACATCTACAAAATTTATTCCAGTGGTACCTGACCCCGGCTAGGCTGAGCCAGATCTTCCCCGGCACACCTTACCTGTGCTGGAGGGGATGTGGTCAAAAGGGTGACATGGCCCATATTTGGTGGTCGTGTCCAGAGATCCAGAGGTTCTGGACTATGTTCCAGATGCTCCTCTGCGAGACCTCGGGGCTTCTTTTCCCCCTGGACCCCTTGACCTTTGTGCTGAGCAAACCCATCGATGATCTTCCCCCACCACTATCCAGGTTGGTTTCATCCCTTCAGTCAGCGGCCAGATCCTCGGTGGCGGCGGCCTGGAAGCAGACCAACGCCCCTGCGAGAAGCACGGTAATTAGAAGGATAGACAAAGTAATGTCTATGGAGAAACTTACAGTCATGCTCCACAAAAAAAATGCCACAGTTCTGGAACATTTGGGGTCCCTGGATCGGTCCACAGGGTCTGGGCGTACACTAGGCCAAGACTATGCGAAAGCTGGCAAGTGAGGAGGTCGGAGACCACCAAGGACCCCTCCCCCCCCTCCCTGTCTGTTCGTCTTTCCCCTCCTGCTTTCTTTCCTCTTAAAAGGAAAATCCTATTGGCCAACACTTTGCCGAACCCAATTAAGTCAAGTTTTGTTGTCATGTGCTCATGATATCACTGTACCCATGCCTGTATGTGTTTGTTGCTAATAAAAAAAAGATTGATTTAAAAAAAAAAGCCAGTAGAATTAACTCACCTTTTGTTAACCAATGGTCAAATATGATCAAGATGTTCACACCCCATCAGTGGTTGATATTTTGTCAGCCGCAACTGGAACTTTAAACAAGACATTACATCACAGTTAATAGTATACTATTGCTCAAAACCGTTACAGTACTTATTGGGTGGTGTTCTGACCCAGTTGATTCCACATTAATTATCTTGAAAAAACGGTGACCAGATGGGAAATAGTCATAAATGTAGGGTGCTATATAGGACATAATGGACTCCTGGAAGTACGCTGGAGAAAAAACAGTTAACATTGTTATACAGGGACAGAGTCACATTCAGATGCAGTTAGAATACTTCTGTTAAACAAATATAACACTGTTATACAGGGACAGGGTCACATTCAGATACAGAGTACTAATGTTAAACAAATATAACACAATAACAATACAGTGACAGGGAACGTAACTTCAAATACAATTAAGGGTTCTGGTCCAAGTCTAGAGATTGCCCCCAAAACATGAAGCTTGAGTAGATGCTTTCGCCAAGGTTTCAGGGATAAACATTTTTTTTCCCTGAATGCCATAGTGGACAATCTTTCTAGGACGATTAACTATAATGTTATCAAACTTTTCTGCAATCCATGCACATGCTTGGTCAACTCTTTTAATCTTGTTATCATCCCTCATAATAGGAAACACTGTGCAACAATAAGAAAAAATGGGTTAAATAAATCTAGCGCTGTTTCCCCCACCCTATGGGAGATGTGGCGGCTGCTGAGTGTGTGTGGTGCTTTACCTGTGGCTCACAGGAGGCCTGAACCTCCACGGCTGGGAGTCCGGGGTGTACCTGATCCGCCTGGTGACAGCGCCTCCACCTGTGAGGGATCCTGACAGCGCTGGATAACCCCTTCACAGGACCCAATGCAATAAGATCACACACTTGCATTTAATAACAGTTTACTGAACACAGGTACAACTAGATATAGACATAACCCACATACAATATAGGCCTCGCACATCCATGGCCCCACCGTGCCCTCCAACCGTAGTGTCCACCCCTGATGGGATTTCCCCAAAGTACTAAGGGGCACCCAACCTCCCTGGTGTCCACAAGAGCCAACCCACCCAATGTGTGAGACAGCGCTGCCCACAATAACTGAAAGTGTTATAGTTGGTGCACGTTGTGAGGTACCTGCCCAGGTGCTCCAGCACCCGGGTATAGCCGAAAAGGGATCCACTGCTCCAGCGACGTTGATGTCAGCGAAGCCTCCGCCTCTGCGTGGGGTGAACTCCCGTAGGAGGGTCTCACATTTGATAGTCTATGATAATGCAGTGGTGGTCCTGCCCCAGACCACAGTCCGCAAATCGCTGTGTGGCATTTTTTATTTATGCTTTGTGAGTGAGGTTTCAAAAGTCTTTGATTTCTGTTTTATTACGTTATTGTACCATATGATCTGTTTTTTTCTGCACATTAACTTCTTATACAGTAATTGCCCTCTCAAGGGAGAGTTAAGTATTTCCTCATTTCAGCTGTCTTTACACATGCATGATTATTGGTGATAAGGACATCAAATCTATATATAATCCTTATTTGGGTGAAGTTACATCTGCAAGTAATACAGTTTGTAAAGCATTGAATAGCACTGAATCATTTTCTCACAGCGTGGTCATAAGGAATAACTGGTCACTGTATTATATTTATTCACTGCAAGGTGTTTCACAAGTATTTAACTAACACTAAGAATACACACTGAGATAATAATGTATATTTCTTCACATGTTCACATTAAACTGTGCATAATACCGGAGATCCAGCGCCAAGGAGGACCACTTCTCTTCAAACTACTTGAAGAAATGCCTGAAACTATTGATACGATCGTTTATTGCATTGTTATTCATTTTCTTTCTTCATAATATCTCTGCTGGTCGCCCCCACCCCCTTTTTTTTTTTTAAAGTTTAGTATCCGTCCCTAAATTATACTGTCGCGGCCGAGTTTATTCTAACATTTGCCCGGTCTCGGCCGCGACAGATACCGGGCGCGCGCCGAGGTGTCCCGTGCGCGCGCCGGAGCCTCGGAGGATCGGTCCTCCGAGCGAGGCACCCCCCTCCTCTCTCCGGGTCCACCGGGTCCCCCGGGGCCCCCCACCGCCATCCCCCACATTAGAGGAACCCAGGGCTCCCTCGGGGAGCCCTGGGCATGCGCGCCATGTGCGCACGCTCCCGATGAAGCGTGACCGCGCATCGATGACGCGCGGCACGCCGAGGGAAAAAACCGAGCAAGCCGGGAAACCTCCCGGCTTGCGGCTCGAGCCGAGTTAGAATAAAGTGTGCCGCCTCTGTACCTTGAAAACAAAAAACAAAAAAACCTGTTTGGAAGCATAGACATTATCTTGGAAACATTATTTTTGCTTGGGTGATTGGCCAACAGATTGAAATCTTCTCTTTCTGAGGAAATGCTCTTATGAGGCTGAACCACTTTCAGAAATTGTAGAAAACAACTCAAGGAAAAAGCAACAGGAGTGTTGGCAGTATTATCCCAACCTGGCATGGATGAATATATCTAGCATATCCTAGTTTATATGTTGACCTCGGCAGATTTGATTGTACAGAAATCATAATCACCAAGTACACAGCTGCAGTCACATTGTTTCCTGGAATTCTTTCTACCAACACAAATATAACAAATGCCAGTTTCAGGAGGAAAAGCACCATCCTGCCAGATAGGGTTTTTTCTAGCATCCGGTTATCGTTGTACATTTACAGTACTTAATGAATAATTGTATGGTAATAGACATTACAGAGATGGTTTTGTTTCACAGGTTGTCAGAGTGCCAGGATACTGCATCTGTCACATATAGTAGTAATAATTAGCATGTTGTATAAACAAAAACAGACAAATATATATATATATTTTTTTTTTTTGCATGGAGTCAAAGTATTTTAATTAGAAGGCAGGTAAAAGTTGGGCGGATACAAAAATGTGAGATTTTTGCCCCACCCCCTTATTCAATAAATTGAAATGGTCATTTTGCACTGCGATCGAAATAAAACCTGCCATTGACTTGAATAGTGATTTCAATCTTCTTAACTTATTGAATAAGGGCCACAGGTGCCGACCCGTGTTGAGTGCATTCACACAACAAATGATGATCTCTGTTTTCTTACAATTAAATGAATGCACTCCTTCTTAGGAAATTCAATGCATCACTTGGGTTCTCTGCCTCCCTTTGCCTAGTGAAATCTGGGAACTAGATGTGCTATTACAGGAAGCAAACAATACCAGAGCATTGTGCATAGGTTCCTGCAATTCATGCATACCCCTCAGAGGCTCCCAACTATCAAATAAAAACAACAAACCATTTCCTAACCTTTGTCCAATAAATATGAGGTTTCTAAGCCATAAATGCATAACATACGAAGGACATAATAGGCAGTATGACCATAGCAAAAACCTTTCACCAATTACAGTGCAGATTTAAGTTCTTGAAAGTGTCACTACATTCATCATGCAGAATTTTACAACTTGTTGTAGGAGCATGAACACCCAACATTGCAACAATAAAAGGGTTTGGGGGGGGCATGGAAAAGGGTATGACATGCTGCTGAAATGACCATGCAGTGCTTTGCTGCTGTAAAATGTTAGAGAATGCCAACACATCAGGGATTATATAAAGGCTCCCCTTTACTTCATTGCACTGAATCATTTAAATGAGTAGAGAAAACCTTGTGTGCTGAAGAGCCCCAACAGCTCAAAATGTCTGTACAACACACATTACATTATTTATAGTATTTATATACAAGAGACAGTATCTGACAGTTGTCTGATACATCAATACACTCAATACACTCATTTTTACAAATGGGCAATTAAACACACCACAAAAAACAGTCTATTCATATCTTCCCCAAGTATTAAAAGGATAATAGAGAAATGCTGTGCAGTCTTATCAGTTGGCGTCACGGAGCTGGTTCGCCCTCATTGGGCGAACCGCTCACGTGACCGGCCTGTCTCGCCGGCAAGCGGGGGAATTTAAAATTCCCCTAAGACCTGCGCTTCCGCAAGCGCGCGGAAGCGCAGGTGAGCCCCTACTAAAGCCGCTCTAATTGCGGCTGTAGGGGCTCAGTGCTGAGCGGGAGCGCCCATCAGCACGCTTCCGCCAGCAAGCGCCAAACATGTCCGGGGCCTAAGACTGTCAAGCGCTCAGGCATGTTACTGGATAAATAAACACTTGATGGGGTTAATTGCTGTAAGGGAAACAAAACGGAGCATGGAGGAAACCACTATAAAGGTCGGGGCTCAGGGGCAGTAAGCTTACCCCTGTCAGCTCATCCGTCTTGTTGCTCCTTTGCTTCGGTTCTCCTAGACGAAGCGCTATCATAGCGTGTTGCAGTCTGCTGTTTTTAGTGTGTGTTCAATAAAGCTTTTTGTATTACCGGAGTTGGAGTTAGACTTGCTGTTTGCTGTGGCACCGGATTACCTCTCCCTCTTTTCAGAGAGCTGCCTGCATCCCAACTCATGCTTTTCAAACAGTATACAAACAATAATAGCAGCGGCAACAATTGGAAGCAGACAGATTAGCTCTTCTTACTACTCAACTGCAAATTAATTGAGGCCAAATACTTTGAACGCAGCTGTCACGGTAACTTGTGAAGGGTTATAATATACACAAATCTCTGGGTTGAATCGAACACGACTAAAATATGATAAATTAAGTTTATTCCTTAAAAAAGGTGAACACACAAGATTGCACAAATAACATACAGAATATGAACACTTACTCAGGGTTTGGGGCAATGAAGCAATCAGGATCTGGATTGGCAATTCATTCACAATACAGGATACAAAACGAAGTCACAACGAAGACACTGGGCATAGAGCTTACACTCGTTTATATGGAGTTTCAGCCCTATACCCTAACATTGGGTGCCAGGTATTGGTTACCAATTACCTCCACCCAATTACCCCTTGCCACCTCACGTGGGAGCAAGGTAATACCTGCCCACAGGGGTGGGCATTATTCTAATCAGGAGCTCATTTCCCTAGCCCCCTCCAAGTCTGCCTTTTGGGTCCCTTCAAAGGAAAACCTTTGTCTCAAGGTGTGAAACACAACACTTTACCCAAGTACCCATGTCCTGCTCTCCTTTGTCCTAGCATACACAAGCAGGGTGGTGGAGCCTTTGATCAGGGGGCTTATTGTAGACCACTTCTCGTCCCCTGAGCATTAACATACCATATGGGCCTCTAGGTTTCCCGGACTTAGAAATACCAGGGATGCCGAGAAACATTTTAATATTAAACATATATTAAAATAATCAGTTTTGTGGGTCTGAGTGGGCTGAAATTTGCCAGGTCCTCATGCCGGAGGACCCTTGCCATAGTGGCCAAATATCAGCCCTCTACAACCCCCAGAACCGGAGATACCAAAACCAAGTTAAAATCCCCTATTAACTTTAATGCAGGATTCTCCGCTATGCTAAAAGATATCACTGCATTTCACTCTTCCATTGAAATCAATGGGCTCCGCCGCTATAGGCTTTTAATGGAGCAACTCCGCCATTGAAGTCAATGGGAAAACCTCAGTTTTCACATTTACCCATACTCCATCTGGTTGATCGGAGAGAGCTGGAAATTGCCATACAGTCATGCCAGAGCAGTGACTACATGCTACCCGAATCCCAGCCCTCTGGTACTCACAGAACCGGAGATATGGGTTTCCACTTTACACACTTTTGTACCTAGCCGTTTCAAAGCCACGCGGCTTTCCTCCATTAGAATCAATATGTCCGGCGCTGCCAGAGGATTCAATGGGACCTCCGCTACCATTGAAGTCAATGGGAAACACACACTTTTTCACAGTTACCCCATCTCCGTTCAGTTGAGAGGAGAGGACTGGAAATTGCCATGCAGTCATGCCGGAACAGTGACTACATCCTGGCCAAATCCCAGCCCCCTGGTCCCCACGTAACCGGAGTTATGGGTTTTCAGTTTACACTGTTTTCCACTTAGTGCTTGAAAGCCACGCGGCTTTCTCCGCCATTACGGTCAATGGTAGGACCCACGTGGCCGGCGCAACCCTTTCTCGTCGCCATTAATTGTCGGACCCGGTTGGGGTCAAGTGAGGGGTTTCCTAGGGGCCAGGGGCAAAACTAATTTTATTTTTGGGTGCCCAAGAACAAAATTTCACACACCAATTGGACGTGAACTTGACTGAGACCTGATCAAAGCTCTTTTTAGACATTGTTTCCGCTCTTGCCGTTTGGCTGGCTGCCAGCTCGTCTCCGGAGGTCGGCTTCAAGGAATCCCCCTTGAAATACATTACTCCATTCACTTTCAATGGGGAACCGCCGCTCCTCCTCTCGGGCGCCACCTGCAGGTCTTCTATGATATCGGGCCCAAATTGCCGGAATCTCCATAAGGTTACATGGGGCTGTAATGGCGACCTATGGGGAGACTACAAAATGGAGCCTGCAAAGGCGGGAAAGGGGACAAAGGGCCATAAACCTGCAAATGCAATTAACCCTTTCCCTCCGGCCTGATCCCAGTGTATGTGGTTGATGCATACACTGTACAGGTACAAACACCAATAATTGTACGTATATACATTTCTATCACATAGAACACAGTTTGCCCTGGGTACAGGGGAATAAAAATACATTAATTCCCTCTAAATGTGGGAATAGGATAACCAAGGGACGTACCTTTTGGTTGAGAAGCAGGGGAACATATGTATTATCAATACATTTCTGGTTAACCCCTCACTTCCCAGACAGTGGAAGGGGGTGGCTACTGGGGGTGACCCCTTAATTACTCACGTGGCACCCCTCCCCCATCACAGCAGCAAATACAAGAAAAATGCTTTTTGCAAAGAAAGCCTACACGGGATCGCGCCAACAACATATGAACATCTGTTTAGCATTTCGTTTTTCAGAAAGAGAAAATAAAATAAACTGTATTAGGTTTTTGTTTTTTTTTGCAAGCTTTTGTATTTTAGGAGTTTGAAAACCTACAACTCAGATTGTCACGAAGATTCCCAGAGCATTCTCCGACATATTCCTCTTTCTGTGTCATAGGTTTTATAGGGTTATGGTTAAACATGAAAAACCGACTGTCACAATACATATTTTCCGTTTTAATTTTATTTAGACAACTCCCAATTCCTCAGCAAAGTGGAACCAGTCTACTGTCAAAATAAAAAAGTGAGAGGTGTAGGTAAAAAATAAATAAAAAGACAAAATCTGCCCTTACCTTCTCCGCCCCATCAGTCTAATATTTTATTTGACAGGAGTAAAGTATAAAAGTTAGCACATCAGTGTATGTGTGTATGTGTGTATGTGTGTATATATATATATATATATATATATATATATATATATATATATATATATACAGTGCTCGACAAACCTATACATTTGCTCGCCCCCGGGCGAGTGGATTTAACACCGTGGCGAGCTCCTATTGGCCCAAGCAGCACACGTGTGGTACTAGGTGGCGAGTAGATTTTTTTGGGTGATTTGTCGACCACTGTATATATATGTATATATATATATCTATACATCTATATATATATCTAGACACTGTTTTTAAGTTTACCTTTTGCTTCATTCATTGTAACATCGCCGGAAGAAGAGATCAGTGTATCTCGAAAGCTCGCACAAATAAAAGCATTTCGTTAGCCACAGAACGGTATCATCTATTTATTTTTTTGATTATTGAAGCTCGGCTAACACGGTACTGATACCTGTACATGTATATATATATCTATATATATATATATATATATATAGATATATATATACATATATATATATATATATATATATACTGCTGCGGCAGACTTTATTCTAACAAATCACCGGTTTTTACCTGGCTGGTTCCTGGAATGCGACGCTGTTCACCTGGCGCATGCCGCGTTCAATTTGCGCTCCCAGCCACGGGTCATGCCCGGCTGACGCGCGGTTGATGGGTTTATTGATAATGGTTCGGATTTTAATAGGCTGCAATGATTCGCGTGTCCGCCAGATGGCAGAAATTCATGAATTGTAATGCGCCGAATCAGTAATGTGTCGGCTTGCAGGTGTTTCGTTTAAAAAAGATACTGTACCACAGTGTGCTATTGTAACTTGGCCTTGAGACTGAAGGAAGAGTTGCAAAAATGTATCAATTTAGGCTTTTCATATTAAAGAAAGACAAAGACCAGTTTTGGTTACAGTATTCTCCAGAGACCCCACGCCATGAGTGTTCAAGTGCAGCCAGCTTTCCAAAAACCCGACAGAAGTTACGCTTATTTGATATGGGCCGCGATTAATGCAACAGAGGATAAGATGGCAACAGTTGCTCAAATTTATCAGTATTTTATCGAAAACTATGACTTTTACAAATTTTCGCCAACTCCTCATACGTGGAAGCGTGCAGTAGGGAAAGGTTATGTAGTGATCCCTGTTTTCCCCGTATTGAGCCCCAATTTGTTGGAGGGTACTGGTGTGTATCACCGGATTTTTCCCGTATCTATGATCATGGAGGCGGCAAAAGGCGAAGGGTCATGTTAAAACCAACTAAGAAGCGACAGTCGCTGCCAAGCAATGCACCAGCACCAGCACCGGCTTCCAATGACGGTCCCACCGTCAGTGACAACCCTGAGCCTGAGCCGGATTTCGCGTGCAGTTCGATGACGCTTGCATGTACCTAAGCGATTTCCAGCCTCACCTGCTGACTACAGGTGGACTAGTCCCGCTGCAAACTATCGACGTGGATGATGAAGAAAGCTGGACTGACAGTGGGCCGGCACCAGCTGAATGGGAAATTCTATGGTGAGTACTGTATTGTTGCCATATTATTTTGGTGGGGCTGGCTGGGTACTTCTTTAGGGGGCTGACCATTACTGTACATTAAAAATTTTCTTTTTGTTTTTCCTCAGAAAAGAAAACGGCTAATGGGGGGATTTCAATGGATAATATTGTACTGTATGCTGATGTTTTCCGTCCGTACAGTATACTGTGTAATAAACACGAAAAAATAAAACTATGCATTTATTCTTCATGTTCAGTATCGTTTCATTATGTGTCTTCTACAGTATACTGTACAGTGGTATACAGTGCCTAACATCTATGGGCAAAAAGAATTTTATTTCTAGGTGCCCTAGAACAGAAGTTCCCACGCCAATTGTCCGTGAACTTGACCGAGGCCCTAAGTAGTTCCCACGCCAATTGCGCGAATATAATGTAAAATAACCCGTTCTGTGGGTCTGAGTGGGTTGAAAGTCGCCTGGTCCTCATGCGGAAGGACCCTTGCCATAGTGGCAAAATATCAGCCTTGCACGACCCACGGAACCGGAGATACCAAAAATACAGTTTAAAAGCACATTACCAAAGTGGCTTTTTTTCTGCCATGCAAGTCAATGGCAGAAACCTGAACTTTAACATCACCCTGACTCTGTTCTGTTGCCACGAGAGGGTCGCAATTTGCCATGCAATCCTGTCGCAACTAGGACTACATGGTGACCAAATCTGAGCCCTTTAGGTTGAACAGAAACTGAGTTGTGGGTTCCAAGTTTCTGCTCATTCTGACTTAGCCGGTTCAAAGCTTTGTCCACCATTACGCACAATGGTAGGACCCTCCTCGCCGGCGTGACCCTTTCTCGCCGCCATTACTGCTCGGACCCTGTTGGGGTCAAGTGAGGGGGTTCCTAACATCTGGGGGCAAAATGAATTTTATTTCTAGGTGCCCTAGAACAGAAGTTCCCACGCCAATTGACCTAGTTCCCACGCCAATTGCGCGCTCATTGCTCTTTTATTACAATGTTGCCGATCTTGCGGCTGTGCGGTCTGGCAGTAAAAAAACAGTGCAGCAAGCCTCTACATTTGTTACACTGTCAAAGGAGCAAATGGAAACAATGTGAGATAATTCAACATGTTCTTTTATTGTTGGAGTCAGTACAAAAACATTTATTTACAAATACTGTACAATGTTGAAACATTTCAAGTGCACAGCAATTCTAACCATCAACACACAATAATACATACTGCAGCCTTTATTAAATTCTTCTGCCACATTGAAATCGGAGAAACATTTACAAAACATTTGTAAAACATGGAGATACATGAAAAATGGACGTTTATACTATATGAATATTAATTTATAATACAGTATACAGTATATGCTGTATATATATACTGTATATAAAATCTACTGTTTGTTTTTGGTGCATGGGGCACAGGGAGTTAAAGTGACTTGCTTTTTATGTACTGTATTTGGGGCTTGTCTTTGGGGGTTTATTCATCAAATTATTATGATGAACTGCCTTTTGAAATTACAGTGCTGCTAACTATTTCAGCCACACACCTCCAGAGTTTTTAATCCCTCCCTTGCCAAGCGCCAATCGGCTGAGTCACCCTATCCTACCAACCTCCTCTCTCCACTGGGTCGTTAATCTTCTGCATATTGCCATTGTGTTCTTAATCCACCCATAGCCGAGCTACAAAGCTTCCTCCCAGACAACCTACCATCGCCCGTCGCCTCAAGCACACCCATTCCCAAAAGACCTACACCCGCTCGCATCGAAACCGTGCCCGACATCACCCTGTGCGATCTGCCATTGGCGCTCAGGGAGAAGTATAGGGTGAGGAGTGCTGGTGTACCCCACAAGTATGCCTTGATCATTTTTAAGCACCATGTTCCCTACTCGTTGTACTGCGAGTGGGTGTTCAAAGTGAACTACGATGGGAATCGCCAAAAAAAGGCGCTTCCTGTCAATTTAAGGAAAAACATTGTGGAAGAAATGCGGCGCTTTTATCCAGTTACACATCCTGTAATGAAAGGCGTTCGAGACTGCATTAATGGCATGCAAGAAATCGGCCATGGCTGGACAATGTGGAGGACTTTCAGTGAGACCATACCGTTGTGCTGAACTGTATTGTACTGTACATGTTTTGCCCTACAGTACCTGCTGTACTTAAACAAAGGAGATGTTGTTGTGTGTTTTTTTTACACAGGACATGCACAACTCCAGTCCCTGAGGGCCGCAAACAGGCACGGTTTTCAATGTTGCCCTGAAAACCTGCCCTGTTTGCTGCCCTCTAGGACTGAACTGGTGCAGGTCTGACTGACAGTGTTGCGCACAATCTCACTGTACTGTACTGTATACAGTACTGTGTTTCTTTAATAAAGGAGATGTTACTTAAAATGTTTCAACATTGTACTGTATTTGTAAATAAATGTTTTTGAACTGACTGCACCAATAAAAGAACAAGTTGATTTGTCTTACTGTACTGTGCATTGTTTCCATTTGCTCCTTTGATAGTACTGTACTGTATAACAAAATACAGAGTAACAAATGTCGAGGCTTGCTGCACTGTTTTTTTACTGCC
Source organism: Ascaphus truei (assembly GCF_040206685.1). Lineage (NCBI taxonomy): Eukaryota > Metazoa > Chordata > Amphibia > Anura > Ascaphidae > Ascaphus > Ascaphus truei. Next base: position 242,076,760 of record NC_134485.1, on the reverse strand, counting down.
TGGTCGCGCAATTGGTGTGGGAACTAGGTCAATTGGCGTGGGAACTTCTGTTCTAGGGCACCTAGAAATAAAATTCATTTTGCCCCCAGATGTTAGGAACCCCCTCACTTGACCCCAACAGGGTCCGAGCAGTAATGGCGGCGAGATAGGGTCACGCCGGCTAGGAGGGTCCTAACATTGAGCGTAATGGCGGACAAAGCTTTGAACCGGCTAAGTCAGAATGAGCAGAAACCTGGAACCCACAACTCCGTTTCTATTCAACCTAGAGGGCTCCGATTCGGTCACCATGTAGTCCTAGTTGTGGCAGGATTGCATGGCAAATTGCGACCCTCTCGTGTCAACAAAACGGAGTCAGGGTAATGTTAAAGTTCAGGTTTCTGCCATTGACTTGCATGGCAGAAAAAAGCCACTTTGGTAATGTGCTTTTAAACTGTATTTTTGGTATCTCTGGTTACGTGGGTCGTGCAAGGCTGATATTTTGCCACTATGGCAAGGGTCCTTCCGCATGAGGACCAGGCGACTTTCAACCCGCTCAGACCCACAGAACGGGTTATTTTACATTATATTCGCGCAATTGGCGTGGGAACTACTTAGGTCAAGTTCACGGACAATTGGCGTGGGAACTTCTGTTCTAGGGCACCTAGAAATAAAATTCATTTTGCCCCCAGATGTTAGGAACCCCCTCACTTCACCCCAATAGGGTCCGAGCATGAACAGTACTGTACTTTAAAATAAATTAAATATACAATTTTACTATTAGTGCGCGCACACGCACAGACTGTGTAGGTTGAACCGCGAAGGTATTAGACTTCAAAGACAACAGCTCGCAAACGCCCCATGCGTTTTACATGGCATTGCAGAATTGCAGACAGCGGGAATAAAATGCTTAAATCACGGCGCGAAAATAACGCAATACACTCCGGCCGAAAACGACACAAAACCGCACATCACCGGGATATTCTGAAATTCGTGGGACTGGCCGAGTTAGAATAAAGTTGGTCGCCTCTGTATATATATATGCAAATACAACTGTATGCTCATCTGCATGTCTTAGGCAGGTCTGCAACCCCACCTTTCACCATTATCACCCAGCAAACAGCACTTCCACTGCAGCAAGGGATTCTGGGAAATGACATGCAAATGAGCACGCAGTGCCACTTTTTGCTTCAAAAACCATTTTTAACATGGTTCCCTATAGGCTTAAGCTTGCTGCATGGTCACAGCTTTGAGCACAGCCAGGGTTAAGGTGCATACCCAGAAAACCACCCACAGACAGCTGTGGGGTTGATTAACTGGGTATGCAAAGAAGCTATGGGATAGGGTATACCATAATACTGAGTTAAGTTATGATGAGTAAAAAAAGTGACAAAAACCCTCCCCATAGCTTCTTTGCATACCCAGTTAATCAACCCCACACTGATGAGACCCATTAAGGTCGAAACAGCTGTCTGTGGGTGGTTTTCTTGGTGTTTCTCGACATTTTCTTACTCACCATAACTTAACTCAGTATTATGGTATATATATATATATATATATATATATATATATATATATATATATATATATATATATATATACAGTATATATAGATATATATATATATATATATACAGTATATATATATATATATAGATATATATATATATATATATACAGTATATATATATATATATATAGATATATATATATATATATATATATATATATATGAACAACAAGAAAAGAAAGCGCCCGATCCTAGTGCAGCATGAAAAAATACAATTTAATAAAAATGAATAAAACCAACAAATGCGAACTCACAAACACAGGATAAATAAAAGCATATAATGAGTATACTCATTCGCCAACCGCCCACGATGTGCCTTGGATGGCGCGCCCTCTCTCTGTCTAGGTTTTCTCAGCTCTACTGAACCGACATCCAGCAGGGGATACAGGAAACAGCTCACCACAATGTGACCCGGAAGTCCTCCACAATGTTAGTGTATTCCGGATGTGAGGTCTGCAGTCCGTGACCCCGCGATTGGAAAAAGATCCCCTGATGAAATCACTTTATGTGAAGAAACGCGTAGGGAAGAGCGTTTTTCAGCTGCTGTCACACTGTGATACACAATTCTACTCTATCCTCACTGCCCACCTCATTACGGACTGCCTTTGGGAGTGCAGAGAGACTTCTCTGATCAGCCCCTGCATCGCGGGGTCACGGACTGCAGACCTCACATCCGGAATACACTAACATTGTGGAGGACTTCCGGGTCACATTGTGGTGAGCTGTTTCCTGTATCCCCTGCTGGATGTCGGTTCAGAAGAGCTGAGAAAACCTAGACAGAGAGAGGGCGCGCCATCCAAGGCACATCGTGGGCGGTTGGCGAATGAGTATACACATTATATGCTTTTATTTATCCTGTGTTTGTGAGTTCGCATTTGTTGGTTTTATTCATTTTTATTAAATTGTATTTTTTCATGCTGCACTAGGATCGAGCGCTTTCTTTTCTTGTTGTTCACAGATTTCTGGGAGTTCGTTGGTCCTTGATGAGAGCAGCCAGATCCTAGCATGGACCCTTGGTTTGGTTGATATATTTTTATATTTTTCATATTTTTTCATTTTTATTTTTATTTTTATTTTTGACACACTTAGTGTCATTTTTTTCGTATTTTTCCATTCATCATTATTTAGTATCATCCAGGAGGGATTCATTAGTGCAGTAGTCATAACCACCAACACATGCTATTTTTTTATATTTGTATTGTTCACTGGCATATATTTGTGGTCACAGCAGCTTTTTAAACATTGGCACTCAGCATTTTATTATAACATATTGCATGTAATTTTATTAGTGTGAGTCAATCATCCATATCATTGTTGCATTCACCCTTGCCATTCACCTCTGCTATATCCACTTAATACAATCAATTGGTAATCAGTCTGAGTTTACACCTGAGGAGCGCAGTCTATTCTTTGTTTGTTATATATATATATATATATATATATATATATATATATATATATATATATATACAATTAAACAAACAAAAAAGGCTACGCCATTCAAGTACCTGTCTAAACTACCACAGTATTAGTATATGTATTAAATGAATTAACGCTTAAAATTAGTTATCAAATCATTGTCAATAGCAGAGTTATAAATAATCTAAATACACACAAATACAAACAGTGTTATATACTAAATAATGAAAAATTAATTAATAAAAAATGTATAGTGTAAGTTAGTGACTTAGGGCCTCATGCAGAGAGCAGCGCTATTTAGAATTGTAGAGGGGGAATTTTTTTTGCTTTTTTGGAGAGTTTTTTTCTCCATATGCAGAAAGGGCATAAAACTGCATTTACAAGCCTTTCTGCATATGGAGAGTTTCAAACAGCGCTATGAGCGCTATAAGCGCTGTTGAAACTAGTGGGGAAAAAAATCGCGTTTTTTTTTTTCCCCCTCCACCGGCCGCGGAGCGCCAGCTGCTTGGTGGAGGGGAAAAATGTTGAAAATCGCGCCATTTTTTTGGCGCGAACAGCCACTAGATGGCGATCGCGGCTCTCTGCATACGGCAGAAAAAAAAACTGGAGAGATTGGAAACTCTCCAGCCGCGCGGCGAATTTCAAGGGAAAAAAAAAAAAAAATGGCGCTTTTTTTTAAACTTGCCTTTTCCGTCGGTTTAAAGCTCCATTTTCGCCGGCAAATGGCGAGATTCCTTTTTGCGCTACTCTCTGCATGAGGCCCTTAATGTCCAAATATATGCATAATAAAAAAAAATGCTGGAATAAAGAAAAACAAAAAAAATAATATGATAAAAATCCAAATAAAAAACCATAAAAAAGAAATAGTCCTGAATATATAAGGAATATGGATGATGGCCCACTATTCTGGATACTGGCTGCTCTCTGCAAGGAACCAACGACCTCCCAGTAGATCTACAAGACAAAGAAAGAAAGCGCCCGATCCTAGTGTAATATGAAAAATACACATTTAATTCCAATATTAAGTCCAACAAATTTAAACTCACAAACAAATGTGAAATAAAAGCATGTAATGAGTATACTCATTCGCCAACCGCCAAACTGCTCCGCTCTGCTCACACGTCTCTCCCTTCCTCCGTGGAGTCCCAGCTCTTCTTAGCCACCGTCCAGCAGGGGCCTTGAAGAATGTGCAACCTCTCCTAGTTTGACCCGGAAGTCCACCGCTCAGGGATCCCCTGAAGAAATCACCGTAGCGTGAAGAAACGCGTTGGGAATGTCAGTATAGTGTGAATTACTGATCATCACACTCATTCCCACCTTGCCTGCTGCCGGGACTGTATGTCACGCCGTCACATATCGGCGAACTCTTGCCCCCTCCCCCTTGCCCCTACGAGGTCACGTCATCTATCCTCCCATCCGGAGTTGCTGCAGTGAGCGGTGGACTTCCGATTAAACTAGGAGAGGTTGCACATTCTTCAAGGCCCCTGCTGGACAGTGGCTCAGAGGAGCTTGGACTCCACGGAGGAAGGGAGAGACGTGTGAGCAGAGCGGAGCAGTTTGGCGGTTGGCGAATGAGTATACTCATTACTGCACCGACACACTTTATTCGAGCAAATACCCAGTATGTACCTGGCAGATACCTGGAATGCGCCGCTCCTCACCTCTGACAAGCCCCGTTGTGTTTGCCTTCCCAGCCTGGGTTCATGCCTGGCTGACGGGCGGCTGATCTGTTAAATGATAATGATTAGGATTTAATAGGCTGCAATGCTTCGCGTGTCTACCAGATGGCATAAATTCATGAATTGTAATGCAGTATATATATATATACTGTGCAGTATTGCAGCCAGCGGGAATAAAATGCTTCAATCCCTGCTTGGAAAATACCTCAATGCACTCGGGCAGAAAACAGTCACAAACCTCAATACACCCGGGTATACCCGAATTCGTGGGACTAGCCGAGCTCGAATAAAGTGTGTCGCCAGTGTACATGCTTTTATTTCACATGTGTTTGTGAGTTTAAATTTGTTGGACTTAATATTGGAATTAAATGTGTATTTTTCATATTACACTAGGATCGGGTGCTTTCTTTCTTTGTCTTGTATGTATATATATATATATATATATATATATATATATATATATATATATATATATATATAGAGTGATGTCCACACCACGTTGCAGTCTCCTGTATCAAGATTAAAGGCAGAGAAACGTAGTGTTGATGCACAGGAGGGTTTATTTGCCAGGTACAAAGCAGGAACAGGGTTAACTTATAACATAAAACAGAAACAAAAACCTAACTCCTTTTCAGAGTTCTGAATAACACAGCTTAGTCCCTAACTAACAGTGGGGGAAACTAAGCTCTTTCCCCACTTTAGACACTGTACCTGCAGCTTCCCTTTGCAGTATCTCACAGGGCTGTCTGTGTGTGTGCCTTCAGATCAGCACAGCAGCAGCCCAGGAAGCTGTCTGTGCTGCCTTTTACCTTGAAGCTCATTAATTAGGGCTCAGGTGAGAGTGAAGGGAACACACCCTGGAACGTGCTGGGCCCTATGTACCTCCCCTCAAACACTTTTTCTTCAATACATCACAATATATACACAACTATATACAGAACCTTGTTGGCTCTTTATGTAGGGAGAAGCTTGTGGGGAGCGCAGATGTCACCATATGTGGGGAAAGAAATATATATATATAGTGTAGTATGTTCTACAAAATAAACAATTCAAAGAAACACGCTTGAGGATTCACAATTTCCCAGTGAAAAATCAGCAGTGGGTATGGTATTGAAGACTCGGTCAGTGTGAAGTATCAGGATTCAGCAGAATGGTTCCTCAATGAAAGAGATGACACACTTAGTGCAACATTGCATGTTCCAATATAATATAATTATCCAAGGCAATAAGTATTGCACTTACATTTGGCACTATGTGCATAGACACATAACAATAATGATGCGCAGCTTGTGTATGTCACCAGCCCAGCTCCCGAGGTTGCGTCGCGTCACTTCCGGTTGGTCCGTCGCGTCACTTCCGGTTGCGATCGATCACGAGAATGGAGTCACCGGGTTAGGGGGGGGGTGCTGGATACACTTCTCAGACTGCTGCAGTTCAACTCTACGCGTTTCGCTGGCTTGGCAGCTTCGTTAGGAGTTCAATCTGTTGCATTATACTTGATAATATATATATACCCCTATAGGGTTCTGATTGGATAAGGGGATAATTCACAGCTTCCTATTGGTTGAATTAAACACTTGTGATTGGCCAATGGGCGGGACTACTACTTCGTCCTAAGCAGCTAATACAATACATAACATAATATCTTTAATAACATAATATTAAAACAATATACCAAAAAATTACATAAAAATACTTAAGAATACATAAAAACTCTAATACTAACTAATACATAAAAAAGCTAACTGATAAATATATATGAACTGGTTACAATACCTCCAAATGACTGATAGCTATATTCTGGGGGTATTTATATCTGAGCTAATGTTCAGGGTTTGACACTCAGAAAAACATATATATATGGAGGGAATGAAAATAAAAGAGAATGATGCAAGGGAAAAAGAGCAAAAAACACAGAATTAGTATTGCAATGCATCTAACCTTAATAGATGCATGCATATACATAACTCCAATAATATATATATATATATATATATATATATATATATATATATATATATATAAACTACGCATGAATGTACATAAAAATATCTATATATATGTATAAAAATATATAAAAAATATATTAAAATTATAAAAACCATTTATATGTAATAGGCTCATATGAAAAATATATATATCCCTCAGAGCTCGTATGAGGGGTCGGCTATAATGTTCTATATAATTAGCACTGGAAATAACTAAAAACCATTAATTATTAATAAAAGTAAGAACAGGAAAAGCAGAAAAAACACAGTCTATATGATCTTATTAAAATTGATTAACTATATGTAACGGATTTTCTGAACTGGCCTGACCCACCCAATCTCATATTGGCCCCTGTGGTCTAACCAGTCCCCATTACATGTGGTGCACCTGTTGGCAACAGGACGCCTGAGTCTCCCGCATGATGGTGTGTGGGGATTTGCCAACCCAGACAGGCAGCTGAGGTAGTGTGCTGAGTCCTACCTAGATCCAGTGCAGCGCCTCCACCTCATCAGGATCCCTGCGTCCGCATGGGAATGATTCTGATGAGGAACTCCTCTGTGGTGCCTTCCCCTGCTGAGCAATCCCAGACTCACACACGGGGGTATCGGTAATCAGGAACATCTTTATTGGCATGGTGATGTGGGCCAGCTGCCCCTCACAGCTATCAGCTTAGCCACTCATAGTCATTAGTGCTTCCCTTTGAAAGGTTCCTCCTTTTCTAATGGAGTTGCTTCCACCTCTCCCCTAAGGAAGATTCACCAGCTTCTCTGTCTGCCTTGTGCTGCTAAACTCACAGCTCTGCATCAGACTACTGCAACAATGTTGCAGACCTCCATGTGCCTCTTACTGAACAGAGGCAGCACAGCAACAGGAACTCAACTAACTTTTTAGACAGTGCTGTGTCTTATATCACCTAGGAACAGGCACATCTCTGATGTCACTAACCGTGGACACACAGCATGTTGTCACTTCCTATGGGACATATGACACCTCACCAGGGTGTGAGGGCAAACCTCCATGATAACTGCTGGCATGCCCATAACTTACCAGGCCTTACTGTCAGCAGGAGAGATGACTGCAGCCATTTTACAGCATGGTTACATATATAAAAACACCAATCTCTATATCCGCATTAAGACCTGCCAGACTTAAAGTTTTTAAGCGGTGAATCCAGAATGTTTCTCTCTTTATTAATTCTTTTGTACGGTCACCACCTCTCCAATTGGGGGGGGACATGTTTAATACCTTTAATGATTATATCCTTTGGATTTGATGAGTGAAATAGATTAAAATGTTTTGGAACATTGTGTGTGTCTACCTTTCGTCTTATATTTCCTATATCCTCCAGTGCTCTAACTTTCAAAGCGCGAGTAGTTTGTCCTATATATTGGAAGCCTCAGGAGCATTCCAATAGATAACGAAATTTGTATTACAATTGATGAATTGTTTGATTTTAAATTCATCATTTGTGATATTAGATTTAAAAGTATATTTTACCCCTTTGCAACAAAAATCGCAGACTTTACAATTACCACATGTACTCCTGACGAAGCTGCCCAGCCAGCGAAACGCGTAGAGTTGAACTGCAGCAGTCTGAGAAGTGTATCCAACACCCCCCCTAACCCGGTGACTCCATTCTCACGATCGATCGCAACCGGAAGTGACACGACGGACCAACCGGAAGTGACGCGACGCGACGCAACCTCGGGAGCAGGGCTGGTGACATACACAAGCTGCGCATCATTATTGTTATGTGTCTATGCACATAGTGCCAAATGTAAGTGCAATACTTATTGCGATGGATAATTATATTATATTGGAACATGCAATGTTGCACTAAGTGTGTCATCTCTTTCATTGAGGAACCATTCTGCTGAATCCTGATACTTCACACTGACCGAGTCTTCAATACCATACCCACTGCTGATTTTTCACTGGGAAATTGTGAGTCCCCAAGCGTGTTTCTTTGAATTGTTTATTTTGTAGAACATACTACACTATATATCTCCGCTCCCCACAAGCTTCTCCCTGCAATCAACGACAGGAGGAACTGGATCTTCTCCTTAGAGGGTTGAGCTGCGAAGTACACTATTTTTTGATTATTCACTTATATTTAATGAGCACTTTTTTATAAAAGGTTTATTATTCACAAGTTTATTTATATTTATTGCACCTCTATTAGAAGCGCCTCACAACCCTTTTTTTGCACTTGGCTCTTTATGTGTCTGTTCTAATGCACTTTTTTGGATACTTACCTGTGAGTGCTGCCTCTTTATTTGCTGTTCTACTGAATGGTAAAGTATACTATATATATATATTTATATATATCTACGTGTGTAACAAGAATACATTAGGTGAATGTCTTCAATGCCTTGGTTTGCCCTCTAATTTCTCCCACCCCCCTCTTACCTTCTCTCCGGCATCCTTTGCTGCCGCATTATCATGGCAACGCGTCACCAGAGGTCGGCTGAGAGCAGGTAAGAGAGAGTTACAGAGGACTCGAGCGCTCCCCTGACATTTACAGTGGAGGGGGCAGGGTCCCTGTAACCTTCGCATCCCCCCATGAAAGACTCACACCACCCCAGTTTGCGCACTCCTGCTCTAATCTATACAATACACTATAAATTGCAATTTACTATTAGACAGTTCTATAGAGGACCTCTGAATCTTCAAAAAAACACTCCTCCCCCTTTTTAGTAGTTTACATACAATTAGGATGCTGTTTAAAGGGTCTAAGAAATGATGAAGAACAAGGAAATGGAAAAATGTGATTTATGAAACCTACACTAGCTAAAAGCCTATAATACAATTGTAAATAGAAATATAAGCACAATTTGCATAGCCTTATTGCTGATGTCTGGAGGTTTAAAATAAATAAATAAATAATTATACCATAATCTTTTTTTAACCTGTCAGACCTGAGTGAAAGTTTTGGCCTTAAGGTCAGGTGAGTAATAAAACTAAATGTATGAAGGATACCAATATTTATCCAAGAGCAAGACCATAAACAAAGGAAGACATGCATGTAGAAGGTGGAAAAGGAGGGATAATCAAACTCAAGAAATAGTAGTTAGAGTTTTACTACTTAATTATGAAATATTACTTTAAATTAGAAATACAATAAGTGCAATATCCGCAGTAAATGTAATGTTTATACATTTTCTGAGCACAAGATGTCGCTGTAGACCTATCGATGTCTAATGAAGAACAGAAATAAAAAAAATACGTTTGTGTACATTTGCATGTCTGAGACAGCCAGCTCTGCAACCCTGTATTTGACCATTATCTCCTAGCATACAGTGCTTCCACTGCAGCCAGGGATTCTGGGAAATGACATGCAAATTAGCACTGATAGTGTGTCATTTTATGCTTCTTGCCCATTTTAACATGGAGACCTGTAAGCTTATGACAATTCCCAGAAAGCCTTCAGCTCATATGTAAGATATTTGTAGCCGTCAGATTTTTATGAAGATTCAGATCTTCACGGCTTTTTCGCCATCCACAAATGTCTTTAATGTGCCAAATGTATAAACTAGTCAGGAGATTATACATATACAGATTTATACCGATATTGATCATTTGCATGCAAGTCGCAAGGTGTCAATTGATCTCACTTCATGTTACAACAAAAGACAAATTGTAAATCTCATGCGCAGTAACACCTAATGTTTGTGTTGGCTTAATAAAAACTCAGAGAATTTAGTTCTATACAAATACTATATTTCTGTACTGCCATACTTAACCAATAATCCCAAAGTGCCCCAAGAGGTGTCACTGCCGTTTTATCTTCAGTGTGAAGCAATGCCTTTAGTGACTACTGTACCCTCAACTGTTGTACTTCACTATTTTACAGAATGTCCCTCATTCCTACTCCGCATCAAGTAAATGAAATTCAATGTACCCTTATTTGCATGTAAACCCTAAAAGATGCCTCTGCTGTGTAAAGTCCTTCAAAATTCTGGGGCATAAATACCGCCAGTGGAACTCATGGCGTAACATACGGATATACTGTATGACATGCCTGAGGTTCATATGGCTCTTTTACTATCGGCCAGATCCACACAGGTCCGTTACCTCAGGGCTAATGGCCATCATTTCCCCGGAATTATATGCAAAATCAACGCCCACAGTATACTTTATAATCATAGTCTTAATGCCATGTTAAATTAGCACTGCCATGCGTTGGCTTCAAATAACATAGCTCACGTTAAGTATATCTCACCGAACACTGGCGCTGTTCTCATCCAGACCCTGAAATATGGGGTTTCCTCTCCTTCTCTCAACCCATATTTTAGGGTCCGGATAGAAGTAGTCACCTTTAGGTACTGTAACTAGCACCTTGTTAAATCCCTGCGTTAACTATAATGGACCTCTGTGGAAAGGCTTTGTCCAAAAGAAAACATGAACACCCAACTTGTACAGCAATTTATGGTGCCGTCCTTCCTCAGCGACAGCAGCAGCCCCTTTACACTGCCACCTATAGAAATCTAGTCATTTGGAAAAATGAGGTTATACGTTTGTAGCGGTCATGTAAAATGCCTACAGTCATCTCTCCTGCTGGCAGTAAGGCCTGGTAAGTGTGGGCATGCCAGCAGTAATCATGGAGGTTTTCCCTCACACCCTGGTGGGGTGCTCTGTGTATGGCTGGGACTGGTCACATGCTCTGACTCCATGGTTAGTGATGTCAGAGGTGTGTCAGCCTCAGAAGCTTACATAAGGCACAGCACTGTGTTCTAAAGTGAGTTGCTGGAAAGTTCTACCTGAGTGCTGAAAGAGTTCTGTCAGTTATGATATAGTAACTCCATGGGAGGCTGTGTCCAGGGACCTGGCACAGGACAGTGATTCCTGCGGGAATAGTGAATCCCTGATCTAGGTGATATACCTATCTAAAGGGAGCACTGTTACGAGATGAGCGGCTGAAGATACTCCTTGTGGAGGGCAGCTGCCCTGCCGTGTCAATAAAGATGAGTTCAGCCAGAAACCCTCTCGTGTATCTATCTGGAATGAGTGTACAGAGAGGAGCACCACGAAGGAGTTCCTCGCCAGGATCATCCCCTTGCGGACGCAGGGACCCTGGTGAGGTGGAGGCGCTGCACTGGAACTAGGTGAGACTCAGCACACTACCTCAGCTGCCTGTCTGACGGGTCCTCCCCACACACCATCATGCGGGAGACTCAGGAGTCCTGTAGCCAACAGGTGCACCATCAGGCATATCTACACTGTAATGGGGTCCGGTTAGACCACAGGGGCCAATGTGAGATTGGGTGGGTCAGGCCGGGCCAGAAACACCGTTACATTTGGAGGCGAGCTGCTGAGATCAGACCTGTCAACAGGACAGGCTTTAGCTAGGTCACCGGGAAACAGGGAGAGTGTCTGCTGCCACTCTGTGCTGCGTTGGGACGGACCTAGGGGTGGTCAGGGGCTGACAGGGTATTGTCAGTTCGCAGGGACAACCTAGGGGCCTGAAGGGAGTGAGGGGTCTGGAGCCGGGCTATAGCTGACCGAGTCACCTTGAGGCAGTGCTAGTTGGTAGGATGCCAGAAGGGATAGCCTGTTAACTTGGTCAGGAGTCCTGGAGAGGGTCTGCGCTAGGCTGACCAAGACAGGTAGGCGCCCCAAGTACTGCATGGCAGAAGCCAGAGTACCTAGCCCATTCCAGACACTCACCGTAGGGAGCACAGACTGGGAGGAAGGAGTCACAGCAGACACTGAGAGAGTGAGCCTAGCCTGAGGTAGTGCAACACTGGGTCACACCTAGATAAGGTACACATGTGGTGGTGCATCTGAAGCTAATCTTTATTGTACCGGTGTGGTGGCTGCCCCGCAGAGTGGAGCCTCATGTACGACAACTGTTATGAGAGAGTGGAGGATCCGCGTGGCGCGGAGAACGTAAAATGGCGGACAGAGGCTGATGGGGAGGGCACCCGTGGCGTGCAACCCACTGAAGAGCAGACTGTCGCCGAGTTGTCATTGACCAGGCTGCTCTGGAGCGGAGCGAAGGCTATGGCTGCCCCGTTTTTATCCTGTATGGGACAGCGAGGGGCCACCCTTGAAGAGTGTGAAGAAATTGTTATAATTGGGGGAGAACCCCGTGAGGAGAGCAAACAGATAGACTTTGTGGGCTCAAAAGTCAACCAAAATGGCGGTTCCCGCTACCCGGGGAGACCGCGTGAGCCAGTTGCAGAAAATGCTGCAAATGCAAAACTTGCAGAAAGTTGTCCGGGGTTGGCGCCAAAAGAAAAATTCCACCCTGCGGGGAGGTATGGCGCGAAACCTGAAGCCGCGCCCCCCAGGACTGTGAACAGTTCAGCCCCTGTGCCGGGGCATCCAATTAACTTGTGGGACCCTCCCCAAATATTCACCAGGGGGAGTGGTCTCTATCTCTGCCAGCCAAGACCCGAGTTGTCTGAGGGAGGAGCTGGGTGTGAGCTTCCTGTCCCACAGTTGCGAGCTGGTGAACAGGAGAGACCATTGTGCAAAGTGTCTCCCGTAACCAGCACAACAAAGAGCGAGATGGACATTGGGGTATATCCCTATTTATTGCCAGGAGGCTCCCTGGTAGTAAAGGCGGGGGCGGACACAGCCATGCTGACGGCTGAAGCCCCGCGTGCGGCCTGCACCGAACCAGTTGATCCCGGAGAATGGGGATCGCTCCTAATGATCAGAACGGAGCCTGAAGAGAGAGGGGTCTACAACCGCGGTGAGAACCCGGAACCTCACCGTCGGTCCCCTGCAGGAGTGCCACTCCCCGAGTCGGAGTTCGGCTCCTCGAAAGAGGAACAAGCGATCCTAACGACGGTGGTGATGCGCCTACCGGCGGACCACTACAGCGGTGCTGGAAAAGAACCGGCACTTACCTGTGTCGCGGCGGAGCAGAGTCTCGTGTCGCCGGTGCAGAATCAACCCGAGAGGCGGAGTCCCACGGCCGTGGTGACTTGCAGCGCGGAAGGAGGAGAGGATTCCATCCCGAGCCGACGGAGCGGTGAGATGCATCCTTACCCTTCCCAGGCGCCGGTGGTGGCAACGGCGGAGGAAGGCCTAGCCCAGGCCGGAGCAGAGCGAAGAGCAGAATCCTCACTTCCGGCGGCGGATGTCGTTGTGGAGGAAGAGATCCCGCTTGGGGATCCATCGCAAGATGGCGGAGTATCCGGTTCCGGTGATGACGTCACTTCCGGCGGAGGTAGCGGAACGACCAGAGAGAGAACCACAATGCCTCGGCGATCGGGCAGTGCTTCCCGATCACCTGTGTCAACACAGAGCTGGCAGGCAGCGAGGAGAGCCGAGACGGGTGAGGCCCAACCAGCGGCACGTCCGCACAATGATACTGGACTATCCGAAGGCAGAGAGCGGGTCGGAACCCCGCGGGTGCCCATTCCCTGTCCCTATGCCCAACCCCACGCCCTAGCTAATGCCCCTGTCCCAGTCACCTGTTCCCGGGGATCATCATCCAGTTTGGGGGTGTCGGAAGGATCTTTGGGGGTTGGTGAGAACCGGACTGGGGAAAGACTGAGCAGTTTTGATTCCGGGGAGGGCTCAAGGGAAGGAGGACAGTTGGGAAAAGTATTCGAGTCCCGATGGGTACCTAATGTAACCGATTCGGCAGAGGAAAAGGTACCGGGATCATACCTATGGTCCAAGCCTCGCTCGGAAAGAACCGCGGGGATAGCTTCTTGGGGGAATACAGAGGAGGGGGACTCACTAGAGTGGGGGTCTGAGGAACGTAAGGAGACCCGATGGTGGGCGGTGGGGGAATTTACACCGGCCCAGAAGAAGAGGAAGATGCAGGAACGATGGTTTCAGGTAGGTCAGCATAATATAGAGCCTATGGGGTCTGGGATATTATCTGACCCTGTGGACACAGACGAGCCCCTGTCATGGGTGTTGCCAGGAAGGGCAGGGAATGCCGAGTTAACCAGGAGCAGCCGGGCCGAGAGGGCTATGATAACTAAGTACAAAGCGCCCCACAGGTTGGAGTACCTGTATGTCCCTGAACCCCTCATGGAAGGAGAAATTGAGTTTAAAATGGGTTCCACTGGTGAGGATAGGGGATATGGCACTGATGAGGAGGCAGGATCAGGGGAGAAAGATTGGGATCCTATTTATTTATTATTTATTTATTTATAAAATATTTTACCAGGAAGTAATACATTGAGAGTTACCTCTCGTTTTCAAGTATGTCCTGGGCACAGAGTAAAACAAATAATACATGGTTACAAATACAGTTACATAAATGAACAAGGTATACATTTATATACAAGACATTGCATGTACAGTTAAAGAAAATATATATTATGAGCGTATGAAACAGTTACAGACCAGATTAAAGTGTGAGACAGCCTTAGATTTGAAAGAACTTAAGCTGGTGGTGGATATGAGAGTCTCTGGTAGGTTGTTCCAGTTTTGGGGTGCACGGAAGGAGAAGGAGGAACGTCCGGATACTTTGTTGAGTCTTGGGACCATGAATAGTCTTTTGGAGTCTGATCTCAGGTGATAGGTACTGCATGTGGTAGGGGTGAGGAGCTTGTTCAGGTAGCTGGGTAGCTTGCCCAGAAAGTATTTGAGGGTGAGACAGGAAAGGTGAACTTTGCGCCTAGACTCTAGTGATGACCAATCTAGTTCTTTGAGCATTTCGCAGTGATGTGTGTTGTAGTTGCATTGGAGAACAAAACGACAAATTGAATTGTAGAGGGTGTCAAGTTTGCTAAGGTGGGTTTGAGGAGCCGAGCCATATACTATGTCTCCATAGTCAATAATTGGCATTAGCATCTGCTGTGCAATACGCTTTCTGACCAGGAGACTTAGGGAGGATTTGTTCCTGTAAAGTACCCCTAGTTTGGCATAGGTCTTGGTTGTCAGGGTATCAATGTGCATCCCGAATGTTAAGTGGGAGTCAAACCATAAGCCCAGGTATTTAAAACTAGTGACAGGTGTTAGGGTGGTTTTAGCGTTGGTTCTAATCAGGAGCTCAGTCACTGGAAGCTTTACAAATTTAGTCTTGGTCCCAAATACCATTGTTACAGTCTTGTCAGTGTTTAAAAACAGTTTGTTTTGGGAAATCCAGTTTTCGAGTCTCAAAAAGTCAGACTGAAGTATGTGTTGAAGGTCAGAGAGGCTATGGCTGTGTGCATACAGGATTGTGTCATCTGCATACATGTGTATTGAGGCTTCCTTACAAGCTGTGGGAAGATCATTAATGAACACTGAGAAGAGTAGGGGCCCCAGAACAGAGCCTTGCGGGACACCACAGGTGATATCCAGGGGGTTGGAGTTAGAGCCTGAGATGGACACATGTTGGGATCTTCCTGATAGGTAGGACTGAAACCAGTTTAAAGCATGTTTCCCTATTCCAGAGCTCTGGAGTTTGTTAAGCAGGATAGCATGATCAACTGTGTCAAAAGCCTTTGCAAAATCTAGGAATACTGCACCAGTGAGTTGTCCCCGTTCCATTCCACACTGGATTTCATTGCAAACTTTTAGCAGGGTAGTTACGGTGGAGTGTTTGGGACGAAACCCAGACTGGAATTGGCTAGGGAAATTTGTCTTGGTGTAGAACTCGCTTAATTGGGAGTGGACACATTTTTCCATAACTTTGGATAGAATTGGGAGAAGTGAGATTGGCCTGTAGTTTGAGACAGTGTTTTTGTCCCCACTTTTGAAGATTGGGACAACTCTGGCAGTTTTCCAGGTCTTAGGGATATGGCCTGCAGACAGGATAGAGTTGACTATGGACGCAATTGGTTTGGCAATGGCTGGGGCACCAAGTCGTAGGAACCTAGATTGTAGTAAGTCGGGTCCACATTGGCTGCTTAGTTTTAGTTTGAGGAGCGCTTGTGTAATCTCCTCTTCAGATACTGGGCTAAATTGAAAATTGTGGGCAGTGTTGGGAGGGGGTGGGACTATAGGGGTACTCCCAGGATGAGATTCAGGTTTGGGGTTTGTGCTGCGTTTCGCTAATAAGTTAGTGGCACACCCCACAAAGTAATCATTGAATGCATTTGCAATGTCAGTGGGGTTTGTCAGAGTAATATCCCCCTTAGTGATATTACTTGGTTGTTGATGGTTAGGAGGCTGGAATATATTGTTGATAACCTTCCAGAAGTTAGCTGGGTTTGATGTATTCTGGAGGAGATTGTCAGAGTAATATTGTGCTTTTGCATGCCTTGTTTGCCTTGTGCACACGTTCCGCAGGCATCTGTAGTGATTGAGATCCTTGGTAGTGCCAGTTACTTTGTAGCTTTTCCACAAGGCATCCCTGAACTGGTAGAGTGCTATAAGGTCAGGTGTAACCCATGGAAGGTGGGCCCCCCGTACCCTTATTTTGCGTAGTGGAGCATGGGTATCGCAGAGTTTTAAGAACTCGGATTGGAAATAGTCAAGCGCAGAATCAGGGTCGGGAATTAAATCGATTCTGTGCCATGGGCAGTTGGTAAGGTCATCCAGAAACTGTTGTGGGTTAAAGTTTTTAAATGTTCTAGTGAGGAGAACTTTGGGGCTTGAATGGGGCGGTTTAATTTTCCTTACACAGTACACTATTGCATGGTCACTGAAAATGTCAGGAAGGATGCCAGAGGATTGGATTCTGCTGGGGTTTGAGGAGAGAATCCAGTCTAGCAAGGAATGGTTATGCGACTTCAGGTTTATTCGTGTGGGTTGGGAAATGAGTTGCGATAGGTTAAGTGACTTGAGTTGTATCTGGATTTTGTGGTTTTTAGGGTCAAGCCAATTGAAGTTGAAATCCCCAAGAACTAGCAGCTCACTCTTCTCATTCAGAGAGGAAATGGAGGCAATAAATTGGGTGATATCAGTCAGGGATTGTAGAAGGGCTTTAGGGGGGCGGTAGATGCCAGCGAGCAAGATGGGCTTAGAAAAGGGGAGGCAGATTTTGCCAACTAGAGTTTCAAAAGAGGGTGGACTTGGTGGGCAATGTAGCAGTGTAAATTGTAAGGTGTCTGCAATATAAAATAACACCCCTCCTCCTCTCTTTGACCTATCTCTCCTAAAAATGGAGTATCCCTGAATGGCGATATTTGCATCAGGGGTTTTAGAGGATAGCCATGTTTCTGTAAGAACGATGGCTTTGGGTTATTGCATAAGGCACCATGCCCTTAGTTCGTCTAGTTTGGGCAGCAGGCTCCGGATGTTTATATGGGCGACAGATAGCCCTTTTTGGAATTTAAAGGTGGAATTCTCAGGGGCATGGGACAGAGCTGAAATGGGAGGACCTGGGTTAGTTTCAACATCACCTGCTAGAGAGAGTAATAGTATGAGTAGAAATTTGGGTAGTTGTTTGCAAGTTGTAAATTTGTGGTGTTTTCCATTTGAGTGTGCGGTGGTTGGTGTGCTGGTTTTTAGAGTTCTCCACCAACATTCAGTAGATAGTGCAAGGCTTTTGAGTAGTCCAGGGTGTATGGTGATGTTGGGTGTGGGCAAGGATGGAGGAGTTTGTAGTGGATAGAGGGAGTAACATCTCCATGAGGCCAGGAGAAAGAAAAAAGTTAGAAGACATAGCAGGTTCATGATGCCAGAGGTAGGCAGTGCTGCAAGGAGCTGTTGTGAGCAGAGTGAGTGTGTGCAGACTAAACAGCAGGGGTGAGCCTGTACCTTTTCAAGTGTTTTGCTGCATTGTAATGCTAGGGTCAATTCAGGGTTTCAGTGTTTTGTGCAGTCAGTTTTGGGAGAGGCTGCAGTGAAAGAAGTTGTAAAGGGGTGGGGGGTTAAACTATGCAGGCTAACAAGCATGGGATCATAGTGTGATCTGAATAGCTTACCATTTGTTGTCTTGAGTTAAAGAGTTTGCAGAAAGAAGCAGTCCCCAGTCACCTCTAGTCAAACTGTAGTCTAACTGTATCACTTAAAAACCTCACTTTAAATGCCTCACTGCCTAATGCAGTTCCTGCCAAATGCAGCTGAGCTGTTAGTATTATACACAAAAAAAGGTCACATGACCCTCCCCCTCCCCAATCAGTCACCTTGTTCCATTTGTTCAATTAACAGCACAGAGTTAAGAGGGGAAAAAAAAAAACTTTTTACATTCAAACATATTAACTTATATATCAATTCAACAAGGCCAGATTCAGTCTTATACACAGGGTTTCAACATCAGGAACATACTTATATATCAATTCAACAAGGCCAGATTCAGTCTTATACACAGGGTTTCAACATCAGGAACATACCTGTGAAGAGAATGCAATTAGATCCATGTCATATCAGCTGAGGTTATTGGTTATTGGTCTTGCATGAAGAAGGTGAGTATATTAACTATATATATATTAACTGTAGTCTAACTGTATCACTTAAAAACCTCACTTTAAATGCCTCACTGCCTAATGCAGTTCCTGCCAAATGCAGCTGAGCTGTTAGTATTATACACAAAAAAAGGTCACATGACCCTCCCCCTCCCCAATCAGTCACCTTGTTCCATTTGTTCAATTAACAGCACAGAGTTAAGAGGGGAAAAAAAAAAACTTTTTACATTCAAACATATTAACTTATATATCAATTCAACAAGGCCAGATTCAGTCTTATACACAGGGTTTCAACATCAGGAACATACTTATATATCAATTCAACAAGGCCAGATTCAGTCTTATACACAGGGTTTCAACATCAGGAACATACCTGTGAAGAGAATGCAATTAGATCCATGTCATATCAGCTGAGGTTATTGGTTATTGGTCTTGCATGAAGAAGGTGAGTATATTAACTATATATATATTAACTGTAGTCTAACTGTATCACTTAAAAACCTCACTTTAAATGCCTCACTGCCTAATGCAGTTCCTGCCAAATGCAGCTGAGCTGTTAGTATTATACACAAAAAAAGGTCACATGACCCTCCCCCTCCCCAATCAGTCACCTTGTTCCATTTGTTCAATTAACAGCACAGAGTTAAGAGGGAAAAAAAAAAAAACTTTTTACATTCAAACATACTAACTTATATATCAATTCAACAAGGCCAGATTCAGTCTTATACACAGGGTTTCAACATCAGGAACATACTTATATATCAATTCAACAAGGCCAGATTCAGTCTTATACACAGGGTTTCAACATCAGGAACATACCTGTGAAGAGAATGCAATTAGATCCATGTCATATCAGCTGAGGTTATTGGTTATTGGTCTTGCATGAAGAAGGTGAGTATATTAACTATATATATATTAACTGTAGTCTAACTGTATCACTTAAAAACCTCACTTTAAATGCCTCACTGCCTAATGCAGTTCCTGCCAAATGCAGCTGAGCTGTTAGTATTATACACAAAAAAAGGTCACATGACCCTCCCCCTCCCCAATCAGTCACCTTGTTCCATTTGTTCAATTAACAGCACAGAGTTAAGAGGGAAAAAAAAAAAAACTTTTTACATTCAAACATACTAACTTATATATCAATTCAACAAGGCCAGATTCAGTCTTATACACAGGGTTTCAACATCAGGAACATACTTATATATCAATTCAACAAGGCCAGATTCAGTCTTATACACAGGGTTTCAACATCAGGAACATACCTGTGAAGAGAATGCAATTAGATCCATGTCATATCAGCTGAGGTTATTGGTTATTGGTCTTGCATGAAGAAGGTGAGTATATTAACTATATATATATTAACTGTAGTCTAACTGTATCACTTAAAAACCTCACTTTAAATGCCTCACTGCCTAATGCAGTTCCTGCCAAATGCAGCTGAGCTGTTAGTATTATACACAAAAAAAGGTCACATGACCCTCCCCCTCCCCAATCAGTCACCTTGTTCCATTTGTTCAATTAACAGCACAGAGTTAAGAGGGAAAAAAAAAAAAACTTTTTACATTCAAACATACTAACTTATATATCAATTCAACAAGGCCAGATTCAGTCTTATACACAGGGTTTCAACATCAGGAACATACTTATATATCAATTCAACAAGGCCAGATTCAGTCTTATACACAGGGTTTCAACATCAGGAACATACCTGTGAAGAGAATGCAATTAGATCCATGTCATATCAGCTGAGGTTATTGGTTATTGGTCTTGCATGAAGAAGGTGAGTATATTAACTATATATATATTAACTGTAGTCTAACTGTATCACTTAAAAACCTCACTTTAAATGCCTCACTGCCTAATGCAGTTCCTGCCAAATGCAGCTGAGCTGTTAGTATTATACACAAAAAAAGGTCACATGACCCTCCCCCTCCCCAATCAGTCACCTTGTTCCATTTGTTCAATTAACAGCACAGAGTTAAGAGGGAAAAACAAAAAAACTTTTTACATTCAAACATACTAACTTATATATCAATTCAACAAGGCCAGATTCAGTCTTATACACAGGGTTTCAACATCAGGAACATACTTATATATCAATTCAACAAGGCCAGATTCAGTCTTATACACAGGGTTTCAACATCAGGAACATACTTATATATCAATTCAACAAGGCCAGATTCAGTCTTATACACAGGGTTTCAACATCAGGAACATACCTGTGAAGAGAATGCAATTAGATCCATGTCATATCAGCTGAGGTTATTGGTTATTGGTCTTGCATGAAGAAGGTGAGTATATTAACTATATATATATTAACTGTAGTCTAACTGTATCACTTAAAAACCTCACTTTAAATGCCTCACTGCCTAATGCAGTTCCTGCCAAATGCAGCTGAGCTGTTAGTATTATACACAAAAAAAGGTCACATGACCCTCCCCCTCCCCAATCAGTCACCTTGTTCCATTTGTTCAATTAACAGCACAGAGTTAAGAGGGAAAAAAAAAAAAACTTTTTACATTCAAACATACTAACTTATATATCAATTCAACAAGGCCAGATTCAGTCTTATACACAGGGTTTCAACATCAGGAACATACTTATATATCAATTCAACAAGGCCAGATTCAGTCTTATACACAGGGTTTCAACATCAGGAACATACCTGTGAAGAGAATGCAATTAGATCCATGTCATATCAGCTGAGGTTATTGGTTATTGGTCTTGCATGAAGAAGGTGAGTATATTAACTATATATATATATTAACTGTAGTCTAACTGTATCACTTAAAAACCTCACTTTAAATGCCTCACTGCCTAATGCAGTTCCTGCCAAATGCAGCTGAGCTGTTAGTATTATACACAAAAAAAGGTCACATGACCCTCCCCCTCCCCAATCAGTCACCTTGTTCCATTTGTTCAATTAACAGCACAGAGTTAAGAGGGAAAAAAAAAAAAACTTTTTACATTCAAACATACTAACTTATATATCAATTCAACAAGGCCAGATTCAGTCTTATACACAGGGTTTCAACATCAGGAACATACTTATATATCAATTCAACAAGGCCAGATTCAGTCTTATACACAGGGTTTCAACATCAGGAACATACCTGTGAAGAGAATGCAATTAGATCCATGTCATATCAGCTGAGGTTATTGGTTATTGGTCTTGCATGAAGAAGGTGAGTATATTAACTATATATATATTAACTGTAGTCTAACTGTATCACTTAAAAACCTCACTTTAAATGCCTCACTGCCTAATGCAGTTCCTGCCAAATGCAGCTGAGCTGTTAGTATTATACACAAAAAAAGGTCACATGACCCTCCCCCTCCCCAATCAGTCACCTTGTTCCATTTGTTCAATTAACAGCACAGAGTTAAGAGGGAAAAAAAAAAAAACTTTTTACATTCAAACATACTAACTTATATATCAATTCAACAAGGCCAGATTCAGTCTTATACACAGGGTTTCAACATCAGGAACATACTTATATATCAATTCAACAAGGCCAGATTCAGTCTTATACACAGGGTTTCAACATCAGGAACATACCTGTGAAGAGAATGCAATTAGATCCATGTCATATCAGCTGAGGTTATTGGTTATTGGTCTTGCATGAAGAAGGTGAGTATATTAACTATATATATATTAACTGTAGTCTAACTGTATCACTTAAAAACCTCACTTTAAATGCCTCACTGCCTAATGCAGTTCCTGCCAAATGCAGCTGAGCTGTTAGTATTATACACAAAAAAAGGTCACATGACCCTCCCCCTCCCCAATCAGTCACCTTGTTCCATTTGTTCAATTAACAGCACAGAGTTAAGAGGGAAAAACAAAAAAACTTTTTACATTCAAACATACTAACTTATATATCAATTCAACAAGGCCAGATTCAGTCTTATACACAGGGTTTCAACATCAGGAACATACTTATATATCAATTCAACAAGGCCAGATTCAGTCTTATACACAGGGTTTCAACATCAGGAACATACTTATATATCAATTCAACAAGGCCAGATTCAGTCTTATACACAGGGTTTCAACATCAGGAACATACCTGTGAAGAGAATGCAATTAGATCCATGTCATATCAGCTGAGGTTATTGGTTATTGGTCTTGCATGAAGAAGGTGAGTATATTAACTATATATATATTAACTGTAGTCTAACTGTATCACTTAAAAACCTCACTTTAAATGCCTCACTGCCTAATGCAGTTCCTGCCAAATGCAGCTGAGCTGTTAGTATTATACACAAAAAAAGGTCACATGACCCTCCCCCTCCCCAATCAGTCACCTTGTTCCATTTGTTCAATTAACAGCACAGAGTTAAGAGGGAAAAAAAAAAAAACTTTTTACATTCAAACATACTAACTTATATATCAATTCAACAAGGCCAGATTCAGTCTTATACACAGGGTTTCAACATCAGGAACATACTTATATATCAATTCAACAAGGCCAGATTCAGTCTTATACACAGGGTTTCAACATCAGGAACATACCTGTGAAGAGAATGCAATTAGATCCATGTCATATCAGCTGAGGTTATTGGTTATTGGTCTTGCATGAAGAAGGTGAGTATATTAACTATATATATATTAACTGTAGTCTAACTGTATCACTTAAAAACCTCACTTTAAATGCCTCACTGCCTAATGCAGTTCCTGCCAAATGCAGCTGAGCTGTTAGTATTATACACAAAAAAAGGTCACATGACCCTCCCCCTCCCCAATCAGTCACCTTGTTCCATTTGTTCAATTAACAGCACAGAGTTAAGAGGGAAAAAAAAAAAAACTTTTTACATTCAAACATACTAACTTATATATCAATTCAACAAGGCCAGATTCAGTCTTATACACAGGGTTTCAACATCAGGAACATACTTATATATCAATTCAACAAGGCCAGATTCAGTCTTATACACAGGGTTTCAACATCAGGAACATACCTGTGAAGAGAATGCAATTAGATCCATGTCATATCAGCTGAGGTTATTGGTTATTGGTCTTGCATGAAGAAGGTGAGTATATTAACTATATATATATATTAACTGTAGTCTAACTGTATCACTTAAAAACCTCACTTTAAATGCCTCACTGCCTAATGCAGTTCCTGCCAAATGCAGCTGAGCTGTTAGTATTATACACAAAAAAAGGTCACATGACCCTCCCCCTCCCCAATCAGTCACCTTGTTCCATTTGTTCAATTAACAGCACAGAGTTAAGAGGGAAAAAAAAAAAAACTTTTTACATTCAAACATACTAACTTATATATCAATTCAACAAGGCCAGATTCAGTCTTATACACAGGGTTTCAACATCAGGAACATACTTATATATCAATTCAACAAGGCCAGATTCAGTCTTATACACAGGGTTTCAACATCAGGAACATACTTATATATCAATTCAACAAGGCCAGATTCAGTCTTATACACAGGGTTTCAACATCAGGAACATACTTATATATCAATTCAACAAGGCCAGATTCAGTCTTATACACAGGGTTTCAACATCAGGAACATACCTGTGAAGAGAATGCAATTAGATCCATGTCATATCAGCTGAGGTTATTGGTTATTGGTCTTGCATGAAGAAGGTGAGTATATTAACTATATATATATATTAACTGTAGTCTAACTGTATCACTTAAAAACCTCACTTTAAATGCCTCACTGCCTAATGCAGTTCCTGCCAAATGCAGCTGAGCTGTTAGTATTATACACAAAAAAAGGTCACATGACCCTCCCCCTCCCCAATCAGTCACCTTGTTCCATTTGTTCAATTAACAGCACAGAGTTAAGAGGGAAAAAAAAAAAAAACTTTTTACATTCAAACATACTAACTTATATATCAATTCAACAAGGCCAGATTCAGTCTTATACACAGGGTTTCAACATCAGGAACATACCTGTGAAGAGAATGCAATTAGATCCATGTCATATCAGCTGAGGTTATTGGTTATTGGTCTTGCATGAAGAAGGTGAGTATATTAACTATATATATATTAACTGTAGTCTAACTGTATCACTTAAAAACCTCACTTTAAATGCCTCACTGCCTAATGCAGTTCCTGCCAAATGCAGCTGAGCTGTTAGTATTATACACAAAAAAAGGTCACATGACCCTCCCCCTCCCCAATCAGTCACCTTGTTCCATTTGTTCAATTAACAGCACAGAGTTAAGAGGGAAAAAAAAAAAAACTTTTTACATTCAAACATACTAACTTATATATCAATTCAACAAGGCCAGATTCAGTCTTATACACAGGGTTTCAACATCAGGAACATACTTATATATCAATTCAACAAGGCCAGATTCAGTCTTATACACAGGGTTTCAACATCAGGAACATACTTATATATCAATTCAACAAGGCCAGATTCAGTCTTATACACAGGGTTTCAACATCAGGAACATACCTGTGAAGAGAATGCAATTAGATCCATGTCATATCAGCTGAGGTTATTGGTTATTGGTCTTGCATGAAGAAGGTGAGTATATTAACTATATATATATTAACTGTAGTCTAACTGTATCACTTAAAAACCTCACTTTAAATGCCTCACTGCCTAATGCAGTTCCTGCCAAATGCAGCTGAGCTGTTAGTATTATACACAAAAAAAGGTCACATGACCCTCCCCCTCCCCAATCAGTCACCTTGTTCCATTTGTTCAATTAACAGCACAGAGTTAAGAGGGAAAAAAAAAAAAACTTTTTACATTCAAACATACTAACTTATATATCAATTCAACAAGGCCAGATTCAGTCTTATACACAGGGTTTCAACATCAGGAACATACTTATATATCAATTCAACAAGGCCAGATTCAGTCTTATACACAGGGTTTCAACATCAGGAACATACCTGTGAAGAGAATGCAATTAGATCCATGTCATATCAGCTGAGGTTATTGGTTATTGGTCTTGCATGAAGAAGGTGAGTATATTAACTATATATATATATTAACTGTAGTCTAACTGTATCACTTAAAAACCTCACTTTAAATGCCTCACTGCCTAATGCAGTTCCTGCCAAATGCAGCTGAGCTGTTAGTATTATACACAAAAAAAGGTCACATGACCCTCCCCCTCCCCAATCAGTCACCTTGTTCCATTTGTTCAATTAACAGCACAGAGTTAAGAGGGAAAAAAAAAAAAACTTTTTACATTCAAACATACTAACTTATATATCAATTCAACAAGGCCAGATTCAGTCTTATACACAGGGTTTCAACATCAGGAACATACTTATATATCAATTCAACAAGGCCAGATTCAGTCTTATACACAGGGTTTCAACATCAGGAACATACCTGTGAAGAGAATGCAATTAGATCCATGTCATATCAGCTGAGGTTATTGGTTATTGGTCTTGCATGAAGAAGGTGAGTATATTAACTATATATATATATTAACTGTAGTCTAACTGTATCACTTAAAAACCTCACTTTAAATGCCTCACTGCCTAATGCAGTTCCTGCCAAATGCAGCTGAGCTGTTAGTATTATACACAAAAAAAGGTCACATGACCCTCCCCCTCCCCAATCAGTCACCTTGTTCCATTTGTTCAATTAACAGCACAGAGTTAAGAGGGAAAAAAAAAAAAACTTTTTACATTCAAACATACTAACTTATATATCAATTCAACAAGGCCAGATTCAGTCTTATACACAGGGTTTCAACATCAGGAACATACTTATATATCAATTCAACAAGGCCAGATTCAGTCTTATACACAGGGTTTCAACATCAGGAACATACTTATATATCAATTCAACAAGGCCAGATTCAGTCTTATACACAGGGTTTCAACATCAGGAACATACCTGTGAAGAGAATGCAATTAGATCCATGTCATATCAGCTGAGGTTATTGGTTATTGGTCTTGCATGAAGAAGGTGAGTATATTAACTATATATATATTAACTGTAGTCTAACTGTATCACTTAAAAACCTCACTTTAAATGCCTCACTGCCTAATGCAGTTCCTGCCAAATGCAGCTGAGCTGTTAGTATTATACACAAAAAAAGGTCACATGACCCTCCCCCTCCCCAATCAGTCACCTTGTTCCATTTGTTCAATTAACAGCACAGAGTTAAGAGGGAAAAAAAAAAAAACTTTTTACATTCAAACATACTAACTTATATATCAATTCAACAAGGCCAGATTCAGTCTTATACACAGGGTTTCAACATCAGGAACATACTTATATATCAATTCAACAAGGCCAGATTCAGTCTTATACACAGGGTTTCAACATCAGGAACATACTTATATATCAATTCAACAAGGCCAGATTCAGTCTTATACACAGGGTTTCAACATCAGGAACATACCTGTGAAGAGAATGCAATTAGATCCATGTCATATCAGCTGAGGTTATTGGTTATTGGTCTTGCATGAAGAAGGTGAGTATATTAACTATATATATATTAACTGTAGTCTAACTGTATCACTTAAAAACCTCACTTTAAATGCCTCACTGCCTAATGCAGTTCCTGCCAAATGCAGCTGAGCTGTTAGTATTATACACAAAAAAAGGTCACATGACCCTCCCCCTCCCCAATCAGTCACCTTGTTCCATTTGTTCAATTAACAGCACAGAGTTAAGAGGGAAAAAAAAAAAAACTTTTTACATTCAAACATACTAACTTATATATCAATTCAACAAGGCCAGATTCAGTCTTATACACAGGGTTTCAACATCAGGAACATACTTATATATCAATTCAACAAGGCCAGATTCAGTCTTATACACAGGGTTTCAACATCAGGAACATACCTGTGAAGAGAATGCAATTAGATCCATGTCATATCAGCTGAGGTTATTGGTTATTGGTCTTGCATGAAGAAGGTGAGTATATTAACTATATATATATATTAACTGTAGTCTAACTGTATCACTTAAAAACCTCACTTTAAATGCCTCACTGCCTAATGCAGTTCCTGCCAAATGCAGCTGAGCTGTTAGTATTATACACAAAAAAAGGTCACATGACCCTCCCCCTCCCCAATCAGTCACCTTGTTCCATTTGTTCAATTAACAGCACAGAGTTAAGAGGGAAAAAAAAAAAAACTTTTTACATTCAAACATACTAACTTATATATCAATTCAACAAGGCCAGATTCAGTCTTATACACAGGGTTTCAACATCAGGAACATACTTATATATCAATTCAACAAGGCCAGATTCAGTCTTATACACAGGGTTTCAACATCAGGAACATACTTATATATCAATTCAACAAGGCCAGATTCAGTCTTATACACAGGGTTTCAACATCAGGAACATACCTGTGAAGAGAATGCAATTAGATCCATGTCATATCAGCTGAGGTTATTGGTTATTGGTCTTGCATGAAGAAGGTGAGTATATTAACTATATATATATTAACTGTAGTCTAACTGTATCACTTAAAAACCTCACTTTAAATGCCTCACTGCCTAATGCAGTTCCTGCCAAATGCAGCTGAGCTGTTAGTATTATACACAAAAAAAGGTCACATGACCCTCCCCCTCCCCAATCAGTCACCTTGTTCCATTTGTTCAATTAACAGCACAGAGTTAAGAGGGAAAAAAAAAAAAACTTTTTACATTCAAACATACTAACTTATATATCAATTCAACAAGGCCAGATTCAGTCTTATACACAGGGTTTCAACATCAGGAACATACTTATATATCAATTCAACAAGGCCAGATTCAGTCTTATACACAGGGTTTCAACATCAGGAACATACCTGTGAAGAGAATGCAATTAGATCCATGTCATATCAGCTGAGGTTATTGGTTATTGGTCTTGCATGAAGAAGGTGAGTATATTAACTATATATATATTAACTGTAGTCTAACTGTATCACTTAAAAACCTCACTTTAAATGCCTCACTGCCTAATGCAGTTCCTGCCAAATGCAGCTGAGCTGTTAGTATTATACACAAAAAAAGGTCACATGACCCTCCCCCTCCCCAATCAGTCACCTTGTTCCATTTGTTCAATTAACAGCACAGAGTTAAGAGGGAAAAAAAAAAAAACTTTTTACATTCAAACATACTAACTTATATATCAATTCAACAAGGCCAGATTCAGTCTTATACACAGGGTTTCAACATCAGGAACATACTTATATATCAATTCAACAAGGCCAGATTCAGTCTTATACACAGGGTTTCAACATCAGGAACATACTTATATATCAATTCAACAAGGCCAGATTCAGTCTTATACACAGGGTTTCAACATCAGGAACATACCTGTGAAGAGAATGCAATTAGATCCATGTCATATCAGCTGAGGTTATTGGTTATTGGTCTTGCATGAAGAAGGTGAGTATATTAACTATATATATATTAACTGTAGTCTAACTGTATCACTTAAAAACCTCACTTTAAATGCCTCACTGCCTAATGCAGTTCCTGCCAAATGCAGCTGAGCTGTTAGTATTATACACAAAAAAAGGTCACATGACCCTCCCCCTCCCCAATCAGTCACCTTGTTCCATTTGTTCAATTAACAGCACAGAGTTAAGAGGGAAAAAAAAAAAAACTTTTTACATTCAAACATACTAACTTATATATCAATTCAACAAGGCCAGATTCAGTCTTATACACAGGGTTTCAACATCAGGAACATACTTATATATCAATTCAACAAGGCCAGATTCAGTCTTATACACAGGGTTTCAACATCAGGAACATACCTGTGAAGAGAATGCAATTAGATCCATGTCATATCAGCTGAGGTTATTGGTTATTGGTCTTGCATGAAGAAGGTGAGTATATTAACTATATATATATTAACTGTAGTCTAACTGTATCACTTAAAAACCTCACTTTAAATGCCTCACTGCCTAATGCAGTTCCTGCCAAATGCAGCTGAGCTGTTAGTATTATACACAAAAAAAGGTCACATGACCCTCCCCCTCCCCAATCAGTCACCTTGTTCCATTTGTTCAATTAACAGCACAGAGTTAAGAGGGAAAAACAAAAAAACTTTTTACATTCAAACATACTAACTTATATATCAATTCAACAAGGCCAGATTCAGTCTTATACACAGGGTTTCAACATCAGGAACATACTTATATATCAATTCAACAAGGCCAGATTCAGTCTTATACACAGGGTTTCAACATCAGGAACATACTTATATATCAATTCAACAAGGCCAGATTCAGTCTTATACACAGGGTTTCAACATCAGGAACATACCTGTGAAGAGAATGCAATTAGATCCATGTCATATCAGCTGAGGTTATTGGTTATTGGTCTTGCATGAAGAAGGTGAGTATATTAACTATATATATATTAACTGTAGTCTAACTGTATCACTTAAAAACCTCACTTTAAATGCCTCACTGCCTAATGCAGTTCCTGCCAAATGCAGCTGAGCTGTTAGTATTATACACAAAAAAAGGTCACATGACCCTCCCCCTCCCCAATCAGTCACCTTGTTCCATTTGTTCAATTAACAGCACAGAGTTAAGAGGGAAAAAAAAAAAAACTTTTTACATTCAAACATACTAACTTATATATCAATTCAACAAGGCCAGATTCAGTCTTATACACAGGGTTTCAACATCAGGAACATACTTATATATCAATTCAACAAGGCCAGATTCAGTCTTATACACAGGGTTTCAACATCAGGAACATACTTATATATCAATTCAACAAGGCCAGATTCAGTCTTATACACAGGGTTTCAACATCAGGAACATACCTGTGAAGAGAATGCAATTAGATCCATGTCATATCAGCTGAGGTTATTGGTTATTGGTCTTGCATGAAGAAGGTGAGTATATTAACTATATATATATTAACTGTAGTCTAACTGTATCACTTAAAAACCTCACTTTAAATGCCTCACTGCCTAATGCAGTTCCTGCCAAATGCAGCTGAGCTGTTAGTATTATACACAAAAAAAGGTCACATGACCCTCCCCCTCCCCAATCAGTCACCTTGTTCCATTTGTTCAATTAACAGCACAGAGTTAAGAGGGAAAAAAAAAAAAACTTTTTACATTCAAACATACTAACTTATATATCAATTCAACAAGGCCAGATTCAGTCTTATACACAGGGTTTCAACATCAGGAACATACTTATATATCAATTCAACAAGGCCAGATTCAGTCTTATACACAGGGTTTCAACATCAGGAACATACTTATATATCAATTCAACAAGGCCAGATTCAGTCTTATACACAGGGTTTCAACATCAGGAACATACCTGTGAAGAGAATGCAATTAGATCCATGTCATATCAGCTGAGGTTATTGGTTATTGGTCTTGCATGAAGGTGAGTATATTAACTATATATATATTAACTGTAGTCTAACTGTATCACTTAAAAACCTCACTTTAAATGCCTCACTGCCTAATGCAGTTCCTGCCAAATGCAGCTGAGCTGTTAGTATTATACACAAAAAAAGGTCACATGACCCTCCCCCTCCCCAATCAGTCACCTTGTTCCATTTGTTCAATTAACAGCACAGAGTTAAGAGGGAAAAAAAAAAAAACTTTTTACATTCAAACATACTAACTTATATATCAATTCAACAAGGCCAGATTCAGTCTTATACACAGGGTTTCAACATCAGGAACATACTTATATATCAATTCAACAAGGCCAGATTCAGTCTTATACACAGGGTTTCAACATCAGGAACATACTTATATATCAATTCAACAAGGCCAGATTCAGTCTTATACACAGGGTTTCAACATCAGGAACATACCTGTGAAGAGAATGCAATTAGATCCATGTCATATCAGCTGAGGTTATTGGTTATTGGTCTTGCATGAAGAAGGTGAGTATATTAACTATATATATATTAACTGTAGTCTAACTGTATCACTTAAAAACCTCACTTTAAATGCCTCACTGCCTAATGCAGTTCCTGCCAAATGCAGCTGAGCTGTTAGTATTATACACAAAAAAAGGTCACATGACCCTCCCCCTCCCCAATCAGTCACCTTGTTCCATTTGTTCAATTAACAGCACAGAGTTAAGAGGGAAAAAAAAAAAAACTTTTTACATTCAAACATACTAACTTATATATCAATTCAACAAGGCCAGATTCAGTCTTATACACAGGGTTTCAACATCAGGAACATACTTATATATCAATTCAACAAGGCCAGATTCAGTCTTATACACAGGGTTTCAACATCAGGAACATACTTATATATCAATTCAACAAGGCCAGATTCAGTCTTATACACAGGGTTTCAACATCAGGAACATACCTGTGAAGAGAATGCAATTAGATCCATGTCATATCAGCTGAGGTTATTGGTTATTGGTCTTGCATGAAGAAGGTGAGTATATTAACTATATATATATTAACTGTAGTCTAACTGTATCACTTAAAAACCTCACTTTAAATGCCTCACTGCCTAATGCAGTTCCTGCCAAATGCAGCTGAGCTGTTAGTATTATACACAAAAAAAGGTCACATGACCCTCCCCCTCCCCAATCAGTCACCTTGTTCCATTTGTTCAATTAACAGCACAGAGTTAAGAGGGAAAAAAAAAAAAACTTTTTACATTCAAACATACTAACTTATATATCAATTCAACAAGGCCAGATTCAGTCTTATACACAGGGTTTCAACATCAGGAACATACTTATATATCAATTCAACAAGGCCAGATTCAGTCTTATACACAGGGTTTCAACATCAGGAACATACTTATATATCAATTCAACAAGGCCAGATTCAGTCTTATACACAGGGTTTCAACATCAGGAACATACCTGTGAAGAGAATGCAATTAGATCCATGTCATATCAGCTGAGGTTATTGGTTATTGGTCTTGCATGAAGAAGGTGAGTATATTAACTATATATATATTAACTGTAGTCTAACTGTATCACTTAAAAACCTCACTTTAAATGCCTCACTGCCTAATGCAGTTCCTGCCAAATGCAGCTGAGCTGTTAGTATTATACACAAAAAAAGGTCACATGACCCTCCCCCTCCCCAATCAGTCACCTTGTTCCATTTGTTCAATTAACAGCACAGAGTTAAGAGGGAAAAAAAAAAAAACTTTTTACATTCAAACATACTAACTTATATATCAATTCAACAAGGCCAGATTCAGTCTTATACACAGGGTTTCAACATCAGGAACATACTTATATATCAATTCAACAAGGCCAGATTCAGTCTTATACACAGGGTTTCAACATCAGGAACATACCTGTGAAGAGAATGCAATTAGATCCATGTCATATCAGCTGAGGTTATTGGTTATTGGTCTTGCATGAAGAAGGTGAGTATATTAACTATATATATATTAACTGTAGTCTAACTGTATCACTTAAAAACCTCACTTTAAATGCCTCACTGCCTAATGCAGTTCCTGCCAAATGCAGCTGAGCTGTTAGTATTATACACAAAAAAAGGTCACATGACCCTCCCCCTCCCCAATCAGTCACCTTGTTCCATTTGTTCAATTAACAGCACAGAGTTAAGAGGGAAAAAAAAAAAAACTTTTTACATTCAAACATACTAACTTATATATCAATTCAACAAGGCCAGATTCAGTCTTATACACAGGGTTTCAACATCAGGAACATACTTATATATCAATTCAACAAGGCCAGATTCAGTCTTATACACAGGGTTTCAACATCAGGAACATACCTGTGAAGAGAATGCAATTAGATCCATGTCATATCAGCTGAGGTTATTGGTTATTGGTCTTGCATGAAGAAGGTGAGTATATTAACTATATATATATTAACTGTAGTCTAACTGTATCACTTAAAAACCTCACTTTAAATGCCTCACTGCCTAATGCAGTTCCTGCCAAATGCAGCTGAGCTGTTAGTATTATACACAAAAAAAGGTCACATGACCCTCCCCCTCCCCAATCAGTCACCTTGTTCCATTTGTTCAATTAACAGCACAGAGTTAAGAGGGAAAAAAAAAAAAACTTTTTACATTCAAACATACTAACTTATATATCAATTCAACAAGGCCAGATTCAGTCTTATACACAGGGTTTCAACATCAGGAACATACTTATATATCAATTCAACAAGGCCAGATTCAGTCTTATACACAGGGTTTCAACATCAGGAACATACCTGTGAAGAGAATGCAATTAGATCCATGTCATATCAGCTGAGGTTATTGGTTATTGGTCTTGCATGAAGAAGGTGAGTATATTAACTATATATATATTAACTGTAGTCTAACTGTATCACTTAAAAACCTCACTTTAAATGCCTCACTGCCTAATGCAGTTCCTGCCAAATGCAGCTGAGCTGTTAGTATTATACACAAAAAAAGGTCACATGACCCTCCCCCTCCCCAATCAGTCACCTTGTTCCATTTGTTCAATTAACAGCACAGAGTTAAGAGGGAAAAAAAAAAAAACTTTTTACATTCAAACATACTAACTTATATATCAATTCAACAAGGCCAGATTCAGTCTTATACACAGGGTTTCAACATCAGGAACATACTTATATATCAATTCAACAAGGCCAGATTCAGTCTTATACACAGGGTTTCAACATCAGGAACATACCTGTGAAGAGAATGCAATTAGATCCATGTCATATCAGCTGAGGTTATTGGTTATTGGTCTTGCATGAAGAAGGTGAGTATATTAACTATATATATATTAACTGTAGTCTAACTGTATCACTTAAAAACCTCACTTTAAATGCCTCACTGCCTAATGCAGTTCCTGCCAAATGCAGCTGAGCTGTTAGTATTATACACAAAAAAAGGTCACATGACCCTCCCCCTCCCCAATCAGTCACCTTGTTCCATTTGTTCAATTAACAGCACAGAGTTAAGAGGGAAAAAAAAAAAAACTTTTTACATTCAAACATACTAACTTATATATCAATTCAACAAGGCCAGATTCAGTCTTATACACAGGGTTTCAACATCAGGAACATACTTATATATCAATTCAACAAGGCCAGATTCAGTCTTATACACAGGGTTTCAACATCAGGAACATACTTATATATCAATTCAACAAGGCCAGATTCAGTCTTATACACAGGGTTTCAACATCAGGAACATACCTGTGAAGAGAATGCAATTAGATCCATGTCATATCAGCTGAGGTTATTGGTTATTGGTCTTGCATGAAGAAGGTGAGTATATTAACTATATATATATTAACTGTAGTCTAACTGTATCACTTAAAAACCTCACTTTAAATGCCTCACTGCCTAATGCAGTTCCTGCCAAATGCAGCTGAGCTGTTAGTATTATACACAAAAAAAGGTCACATGACCCTCCCCCTCCCCAATCAGTCACCTTGTTCCATTTGTTCAATTAACAGCACAGAGTTAAGAGGGAAAAAAAAAAAAACTTTTTACATTCAAACATACTAACTTATATATCAATTCAACAAGGCCAGATTCAGTCTTATACACAGGGTTTCAACATCAGGAACATACTTATATATCAATTCAACAAGGCCAGATTCAGTCTTATACACAGGGTTTCAACATCAGGAACATACCTGTGAAGAGAATGCAATTAGATCCATGTCATATCAGCTGAGGTTATTGGTTATTGGTCTTGCATGAAGAAGGTGAGTATATTAACTATATATATATTAACTGTAGTCTAACTGTATCACTTAAAAACCTCACTTTAAATGCCTCACTGCCTAATGCAGTTCCTGCCAAATGCAGCTGAGCTGTTAGTATTATACACAAAAAAAGGTCACATGACCCTCCCCCTCCCCAATCAGTCACCTTGTTCCATTTGTTCAATTAACAGCACAGAGTTAAGAGGGAAAAAAAAAAAAACTTTTTACATTCAAACATACTAACTTATATATCAATTCAACAAGGCCAGATTCAGTCTTATACACAGGGTTTCAACATCAGGAACATACTTATATATCAATTCAACAAGGCCAGATTCAGTCTTATACACAGGGTTTCAACATCAGGAACATACTTATATATCAATTCAACAAGGCCAGATTCAGTCTTATACACAGGGTTTCAACATCAGGAACATACCTGTGAAGAGAATGCAATTAGATCCATGTCATATCAGCTGAGGTTATTGGTTATTGGTCTTGCATGAAGAAGGTGAGTATATTAACTATATATATATTAACTGTAGTCTAACTGTATCACTTAAAAACCTCACTGCCTAATGCAGTTCCTGCCAAATGCAGCTGAGCTGTTAGTATTATACACAAAAAAAGGTCACATGACCCTCCCCCTCCCCAATCAGTCACCTTGTTCCATTTGTTCAATTAACAGCACAGAGTTAAGAGGGAAAAAAAAAAAAACTTTTTACATTCAAACATACTAACTTATATATCAATTCAACAAGGCCAGATTCAGTCTTATACACAGGGTTTCAACATCAGGAACATACTTATATATCAATTCAACAAGGCCAGATTCAGTCTTATACACAGGGTTTCAACATCAGGAACATACTTATATATCAATTCAACAAGGCCAGATTCAGTCTTATACACAGGGTTTCAACATCAGGAACATACCTGTGAAGAGAATGCAATTAGATCCATGTCATATCAGCTG
The DNA here is from genome assembly GCF_040206685.1 of Ascaphus truei. NCBI lineage: Eukaryota > Metazoa > Chordata > Amphibia > Anura > Ascaphidae > Ascaphus > Ascaphus truei. Next base: position 242,040,309 of record NC_134485.1, on the reverse strand, counting down.
AGGTTATTGGTTATTGGTCTTGCATGAAGAAGGTGAGTATATTAACTATATATATATTAACTGTAGTCTAACTGTATCACTTAAAAACCTCACTTTAAATGCCTCACTGCCTAATGCAGTTCCTGCCAAATGCAGCTGAGCTGTTAGTATTATACACAAAAAAAGGTCACATGACCCTCCCCCTCCCCAATCAGTCACCTTGTTCCATTTGTTCAATTAACAGCACAGAGTTAAGAGGGGAAAAAAAAAAAACTTTTTACATTCAAACATATTAACTTATATATCAATTCAACAAGGCCAGATTCAGTCTTATACACAGGGTTTCAACATCAGGAACATACTTATATATCAATTCAACAAGGCCAGATTCAGTCTTATACACAGGGTTTCAACATCAGGAACATACTTATATATCAATTCAACAAGGCCAGATTCAGTCTTATACACAGGGTTTCAACATCAGGAACATACTTATATATCAATTCAACAAGGCCAGATTCAGTCTTATACACAGGGTTTCAACATCAGGAACATACCTGTGAAGAGAATGCAATTAGATCCATGTCATATCAGCTGAGGTTATTGGTTATTGGTCTTGCATGAAGAAGGTGAGTATATTAACTATATATATATTAACTGTAGTCTAACTGTATCACTTAAAAACCTCACTTTAAATGCCTCACTGCCTAATGCAGTTCCTGCCAAATGCAGCTGAGCTGTTAGTATTATACACAAAAAAAGGTCACATGACCCTCCCCCTCCCCAATCAGTCACCTTGTTCCATTTGTTCAATTAACAGCACAGAGTTAAGAGGGAAAAAAAAAAAAACTTTTTACATTCAAACATACTAACTTATATATCAATTCAACAAGGCCAGATTCAGTCTTATACACAGGGTTTCAACATCAGGAACATACTTATATATCAATTCAACAAGGCCAGATTCAGTCTTATACACAGGGTTTCAACATCAGGAACATACCTGTGAAGAGAATGCAATTAGATCCATGTCATATCAGCTGAGGTTATTGGTTATTGGTCTTGCATGAAGAAGGTGAGTATATTAACTATATATATATTAACTGTAGTCTAACTGTATCACTTAAAAACCTCACTTTAAATGCCTCACTGCCTAATGCAGTTCCTGCCAAATGCAGCTGAGCTGTTAGTATTATACACAAAAAAAGGTCACATGACCCTCCCCCTCCCCAATCAGTCACCTTGTTCCATTTGTTCAATTAACAGCACAGAGTTAAGAGGGAAAAAAAAAAAAACTTTTTACATTCAAACATACTAACTTATATATCAATTCAACAAGGCCAGATTCAGTCTTATACACAGGGTTTCAACATCAGGAACATACTTATATATCAATTCAACAAGGCCAGATTCAGTCTTATACACAGGGTTTCAACATCAGGAACATACTTATATATCAATTCAACAAGGCCAGATTCAGTCTTATACACAGGGTTTCAACATCAGGAACATACCTGTGAAGAGAATGCAATTAGATCCATGTCATATCAGCTGAGGTTATTGGTTATTGGTCTTGCATGAAGAAGGTGAGTATATTAACTATATATATATTAACTGTAGTCTAACTGTATCACTTAAAAACCTCACTTTAAATGCCTCACTGCCTAATGCAGTTCCTGCCAAATGCAGCTGAGCTGTTAGTATTATACACAAAAAAAGGTCACATGACCCTCCCCCTCCCCAATCAGTCACCTTGTTCCATTTGTTCAATTAACAGCACAGAGTTAAGAGGGAAAAAAAAAAAAACTTTTTACATTCAAACATACTAACTTATATATCAATTCAACAAGGCCAGATTCAGTCTTATACACAGGGTTTCAACATCAGGAACATACTTATATATCAATTCAACAAGGCCAGATTCAGTCTTATACACAGGGTTTCAACATCAGGAACATACTTATATATCAATTCAACAAGGCCAGATTCAGTCTTATACACAGGGTTTCAACATCAGGAACATACCTGTGAAGAGAATGCAATTAGATCCATGTCATATCAGCTGAGGTTATTGGTTATTGGTCTTGCATGAAGAAGGTGAGTATATTAACTATATATATATTAACTGTAGTCTAACTGTATCACTTAAAAACCTCACTTTAAATGCCTCACTGCCTAATGCAGTTCCTGCCAAATGCAGCTGAGCTGTTAGTATTATACACAAAAAAAGGTCACATGACCCTCCCCCTCCCCAATCAGTCACCTTGTTCCATTTGTTCAATTAACAGCACAGAGTTAAGAGGGAAAAAAAAAAAAACTTTTTACATTCAAACATACTAACTTATATATCAATTCAACAAGGCCAGATTCAGTCTTATACACAGGGTTTCAACATCAGGAACATACTTATATATCAATTCAACAAGGCCAGATTCAGTCTTATACACAGGGTTTCAACATCAGGAACATACCTGTGAAGAGAATGCAATTAGATCCATGTCATATCAGCTGAGGTTATTGGTTATTGGTCTTGCATGAAGAAGGTGAGTATATTAACTATATATATATTAACTGTAGTCTAACTGTATCACTTAAAAACCTCACTTTAAATGCCTCACTGCCTAATGCAGTTCCTGCCAAATGCAGCTGAGCTGTTAGTATTATACACAAAAAAAGGTCACATGACCCTCCCCCTCCCCAATCAGTCACCTTGTTCCATTTGTTCAATTAACAGCACAGAGTTAAGAGGGAAAAAAAAAAAAACTTTTTACATTCAAACATACTAACTTATATATCAATTCAACAAGGCCAGATTCAGTCTTATACACAGGGTTTCAACATCAGGAACATACTTATATATCAATTCAACAAGGCCAGATTCAGTCTTATACACAGGGTTTCAACATCAGGAACATACCTGTGAAGAGAATGCAATTAGATCCATGTCATATCAGCTGAGGTTATTGGTTATTGGTCTTGCATGAAGAAGGTGAGTATATTAACTATATATATATTAACTGTAGTCTAACTGTATCACTTAAAAACCTCACTTTAAATGCCTCACTGCCTAATGCAGTTCCTGCCAAATGCAGCTGAGCTGTTAGTATTATACACAAAAAAAGGTCACATGACCCTCCCCCTCCCCAATCAGTCACCTTGTTCCATTTGTTCAATTAACAGCACAGAGTTAAGAGGGAAAAAAAAAAAAACTTTTTACATTCAAACATACTAACTTATATATCAATTCAACAAGGCCAGATTCAGTCTTATACACAGGGTTTCAACATCAGGAACATACTTATATATCAATTCAACAAGGCCAGATTCAGTCTTATACACAGGGTTTCAACATCAGGAACATACCTGTGAAGAGAATGCAATTAGATCCATGTCATATCAGCTGAGGTTATTGGTTATTGGTCTTGCATGAAGAAGGTGAGTATATTAACTATATATATATTAACTGTAGTCTAACTGTATCACTTAAAAACCTCACTTTAAATGCCTCACTGCCTAATGCAGTTCCTGCCAAATGCAGCTGAGCTGTTAGTATTATACACAAAAAAAGGTCACATGACCCTCCCCCTCCCCAATCAGTCACCTTGTTCCATTTGTTCAATTAACAGCACAGAGTTAAGAGGGAAAAAAAAAAAAACTTTTTACATTCAAACATACTAACTTATATATCAATTCAACAAGGCCAGATTCAGTCTTATACACAGGGTTTCAACATCAGGAACATACTTATATATCAATTCAACAAGGCCAGATTCAGTCTTATACACAGGGTTTCAACATCAGGAACATACCTGTGAAGAGAATGCAATTAGATCCATGTCATATCAGCTGAGGTTATTGGTTATTGGTCTTGCATGAAGAAGGTGAGTATATTAACTATATATATATTAACTGTAGTCTAACTGTATCACTTAAAAACCTCACTTTAAATGCCTCACTGCCTAATGCAGTTCCTGCCAAATGCAGCTGAGCTGTTAGTATTATACACAAAAAAAGGTCACATGACCCTCCCCCTCCCCAATCAGTCACCTTGTTCCATTTGTTCAATTAACAGCACAGAGTTAAGAGGGAAAAAAAAAAAAACTTTTTACATTCAAACATACTAACTTATATATCAATTCAACAAGGCCAGATTCAGTCTTATACACAGGGTTTCAACATCAGGAACATACTTATATATCAATTCAACAAGGCCAGATTCAGTCTTATACACAGGGTTTCAACATCAGGAACATACTTATATATCAATTCAACAAGGCCAGATTCAGTCTTATACACAGGGTTTCAACATCAGGAACATACCTGTGAAGAGAATGCAATTAGATCCATGTCATATCAGCTGAGGTTATTGGTTATTGGTCTTGCATGAAGAAGGTGAGTATATTAACTATATATATATTAACTGTAGTCTAACTGTATCACTTAAAAACCTCACTTTAAATGCCTCACTGCCTAATGCAGTTCCTGCCAAATGCAGCTGAGCTGTTAGTATTATACACAAAAAAAGGTCACATGACCCTCCCCCTCCCCAATCAGTCACCTTGTTCCATTTGTTCAATTAACAGCACAGAGTTAAGAGGGAAAAAAAAAAAAACTTTTTACATTCAAACATACTAACTTATATATCAATTCAACAAGGCCAGATTCAGTCTTATACACAGGGTTTCAACATCAGGAACATACTTATATATCAATTCAACAAGGCCAGATTCAGTCTTATACACAGGGTTTCAACATCAGGAACATACCTGTGAAGAGAATGCAATTAGATCCATGTCATATCAGCTGAGGTTATTGGTTATTGGTCTTGCATGAAGAAGGTGAGTATATTAACTATATATATATTAACTGTAGTCTAACTGTATCACTTAAAAACCTCACTTTAAATGCCTCACTGCCTAATGCAGTTCCTGCCAAATGCAGCTGAGCTGTTAGTATTATACACAAAAAAAGGTCACATGACCCTCCCCCTCCCCAATCAGTCACCTTGTTCCATTTGTTCAATTAACAGCACAGAGTTAAGAGGGAAAAAAAAAAAAACTTTTTACATTCAAACATACTAACTTATATATCAATTCAACAAGGCCAGATTCAGTCTTATACACAGGGTTTCAACATCAGGAACATACTTATATATCAATTCAACAAGGCCAGATTCAGTCTTATACACAGGGTTTCAACATCAGGAACATACTTATATATCAATTCAACAAGGCCAGATTCAGTCTTATACACAGGGTTTCAACATCAGGAACATACCTGTGAAGAGAATGCAATTAGATCCATGTCATATCAGCTGAGGTTATTGGTTATTGGTCTTGCATGAAGAAGGTGAGTATATTAACTATATATATATTAACTGTAGTCTAACTGTATCACTTAAAAACCTCACTGCCTAATGCAGTTCCTGCCAAATGCAGCTGAGCTGTTAGTATTATACACAAAAAAAGGTCACATGACCCTCCCCCTCCCCAATCAGTCACCTTGTTCCATTTGTTCAATTAACAGCACAGAGTTAAGAGGGAAAAAAAAAAAAACTTTTTACATTCAAACATACTAACTTATATATCAATTCAACAAGGCCAGATTCAGTCTTATACACAGGGTTTCAACATCAGGAACATACTTATATATCAATTCAACAAGGCCAGATTCAGTCTTATACACAGGGTTTCAACATCAGGAACATACTTATATATCAATTCAACAAGGCCAGATTCAGTCTTATACACAGGGTTTCAACATCAGGAACATACCTGTGAAGAGAATGCAATTAGATCCATGTCATATCAGCTGAGGTTATTGGTTATTGGTCTTGCATGAAGAAGGTGAGTATATTAACTATATATATATTAACTGTAGTCTAACTGTATCACTTAAAAACCTCACTTTAAATGCCTCACTGCCTAATGCAGTTCCTGCCAAATGCAGCTGAGCTGTTAGTATTATACACAAAAAAAGGTCACATGACCCTCCCCCTCCCCAATCAGTCACCTTGTTCCATTTGTTCAATTAACAGCACAGAGTTAAGAGGGGAAAAAAAAAAAACTTTTTACATTCAAACATATTAACTTATATATCAATTCAACAAGGCCAGATTCAGTCTTATACACAGGGTTTCAACATCAGGAACATACTTATATATCAATTCAACAAGGCCAGATTCAGTCTTATACACAGGGTTTCAACATCAGGAACATACTTATATATCAATTCAACAAGGCCAGATTCAGTCTTATACACAGGGTTTCAACATCAGGAACATACTTATATATCAATTCAACAAGGCCAGATTCAGTCTTATACACAGGGTTTCAACATCAGGAACATACCTGTGAAGAGAATGCAATTAGATCCATGTCATATCAGCTGAGGTTATTGGTTATTGGTCTTGCATGAAGAAGGTGAGTATATTAACTATATATATATTAACTGTAGTCTAACTGTATCACTTAAAAACCTCACTTTAAATGCCTCACTGCCTAATGCAGTTCCTGCCAAATGCAGCTGAGCTGTTAGTATTATACACAAAAAAAGGTCACATGACCCTCCCCCTCCCCAATCAGTCACCTTGTTCCATTTGTTCAATTAACAGCACAGAGTTAAGAGGGAAAAAAAAAAAAACTTTTTACATTCAAACATACTAACTTATATATCAATTCAACAAGGCCAGATTCAGTCTTATACACAGGGTTTCAACATCAGGAACATACTTATATATCAATTCAACAAGGCCAGATTCAGTCTTATACACAGGGTTTCAACATCAGGAACATACCTGTGAAGAGAATGCAATTAGATCCATGTCATATCAGCTGAGGTTATTGGTTATTGGTCTTGCATGAAGAAGGTGAGTATATTAACTATATATATATTAACTGTAGTCTAACTGTATCACTTAAAAACCTCACTTTAAATGCCTCACTGCCTAATGCAGTTCCTGCCAAATGCAGCTGAGCTGTTAGTATTATACACAAAAAAAGGTCACATGACCCTCCCCCTCCCCAATCAGTCACCTTGTTCCATTTGTTCAATTAACAGCACAGAGTTAAGAGGGAAAAAAAAAAAAACTTTTTACATTCAAACATACTAACTTATATATCAATTCAACAAGGCCAGATTCAGTCTTATACACAGGGTTTCAACATCAGGAACATACTTATATATCAATTCAACAAGGCCAGATTCAGTCTTATACACAGGGTTTCAACATCAGGAACATACTTATATATCAATTCAACAAGGCCAGATTCAGTCTTATACACAGGGTTTCAACATCAGGAACATACCTGTGAAGAGAATGCAATTAGATCCATGTCATATCAGCTGAGGTTATTGGTTATTGGTCTTGCATGAAGAAGGTGAGTATATTAACTATATATATATTAACTGTAGTCTAACTGTATCACTTAAAAACCTCACTTTAAATGCCTCACTGCCTAATGCAGATCCTGGCGGGTTACATGAGAAGTGTCGCACAGAGGGTTACAGCATTGCTGCTTTAAGCCCCGTGGACCATGCTGTGCGCAAGCCACCGTAAGAGGGTATGGTAGTACCACTAATGGATACTCCATAAGGGAGTAACCCTGGTTGTTATACATCTATGTTAGGATGTATCTGTAATGTATATGATGGAGATATGTACTGTATTCATTTGTACTGCATTATGAGAAAATTTGTGTGATGTTAATTATGTTTTGTGTTGCAGTGGTTCCTGGCAAGAGGTATCTAAATTTAGGTCCCAGCGAGGACGATGGGATTCACCAGGGGGAGAATGTAGCGGTCATGTAAAATGCCTACAGTCATCTCTCCTGCTGGCAGTAAGGCCTGGTAAGTGTGGGCATGCCAGCAGTAATCATGGAGGTTTTCCCTCACACCCTGGTGGGGTGCTCTGTGTATGGCTGGGACTGGTCACATGCTCTGACTCCATGGTTAGTGATGTCAGAGGTGTGTCAGCCTCAGAAGCTTACATAAGGCACAGCACTGTGTTCTAAAGTGAGTTGCTGGAAAGTTCTACCTGAGTGCTGAAAGAGTTCTGTCAGTTATGATATAGTAACTCCATGGGAGGCTGTGTCCAGGGACCTGGCACAGGACAGTGATTCCTGCGGGAATAGTGAATCCCTGATCTAGGTGATATACCTATCTAAAGGGAGCACTGTTACGAGATGAGCGGCTGAAGATACTCCTTGTGGAGGGCAGCTGCCCTGCCGTGTCAATAAAGATGAGTTCAGCCAGAAACCCTCTCGTGTATCTATCTGGAATGAGTGTACAGAGAGGAGCACCACGAAGGAGTTCCTCGCCAGGATCATCCCCTTGCGGACGCAGGGACCCTGGTGAGGTGGAGGCGCTGCACTGGAACTAGGTGAGACTCAGCACACTACCTCAGCTGCCTGTCTGACGGGTCCTCCCCACACACCATCATGCGGGAGACTCAGGAGTCCTGTAGCCAACAGGTGCACCATCAGGCATATCTACACTGTAATGGGGTCCGGTTAGACCACAGGGGCCAATGTGAGATTGGGTGGGTCAGGCCGGGCCAGAAACACCGTTACACGTTCATGTAGCCCCGAGGTAAAAATTCATTTGCTGGCCCCCCTCCGCGAGTGCCGTGTGGTAGCGGGTGCCGCCGGAGGCTGCGACGGACCCGCCGGCACTTCGCGAGGGTGGGGGCCAGTGCAGGGAGTAGCGCGTTGCCCTGCGGTGAAGGCCGGTTGCCGGGGATGCGATCGGGCCGTTGCTAAGGCCGCGATCGCGTTGCCACCGGCCCAGCGGATGGAGGAGAGGGCGCCGCCATTGCGCGTAGGTTCGCGCATGCGCAGGGACCGGCAAGCGCGAGATAGGACCCCAGGGCTAGGGAGAGATCGCGCGAGGGCAGGACAGGGAAGAGAGAGGTTGAGGCGGCCATTAGGGGTTCGCGCATGCGCAGGGCAAGTGCGCACGCGGCCCCAATGCTTAGGCAGCCCCCTGGGAACTACAATTCCCAGGAGGCATAGGGAGACAGAGGTCAGGTGCTCCGTTGCGGCCAATAGGGCTGGAGGAAGCTCAGCCCGGAAAAAGAGATACATTTCCCGGGCTTTGCACGCATCAGTCAGGAAGAGGCAGAGGAAGGAGTAGGAAGGGTGCAGGGAGCGAGTGGCTCCTGTACCAGGTAAGGGTTCTCCTTAGGTCCCCAGGCAGGCCCCAATTCCCGGTAAGGGCAGGGGGTAACTGAAAAGGGACGGCCCTAGATAAGGAGGTTACCCTTAGGTGCGGAAGGTGCAGTTTGGCAGTGCCACAGCGGATAGGGCTGTGCGCACTGGCAAATAGGCACAGCGTGCAAGCAGTGGATTTGCTGCGGGTTCCAGTATATGGTGTGTGTTATGTTAGCTGTGTGTGTGTGTGTCGCTGCATGTGCTGGGCGCAGTGTGTGCAGCGTGTGTGAGTACCTGCAGGTTGACGGTGAGAGCGGTGTGTCTGCTGCAGGTGCTTTAGGAGTATCTAGTGGTTAGTAGGTTACAGATAGGACTGGGTAGCTAGGGAAGGGGGCAGGTTATTACTCCGCAGGCCCTAGGAGTTTTCCCCAAGCCACCCAGGTTGCGGTTCATCAGGGACAGGCCCTAGGTTAGGGTTCTTGTCACTTTAGGGATAGATAGGGATAGCGGCGGTTGCTGTTCCCGTGCGACGGTGTGTTACCGAGAAACGGTTGTGTTCCCGTGAAGTGGTGGGACCCTCGTTGGGGTTCCCGGAGAGTATCACCTGGATAGGATCAGACGGATGCATCGCACGTCTGACCCTTTGTGAAGATCGTTGCAGGCCCGAGCACCGGAGTGCTCGGCAGGTAACGCTGTATCATAAGTGCACCAACAGGCCTTAACTAATTTAGTGACTGCGCAGTCACCCACTACCTCCGTAGGAGTACGAGACATTGGGTGTGGGGGATCACAGGACACTGGGTGGGAACACCAGACATTGGGCTGAGGTGATATGGTTAAGGTGATGCGGATAGAGCATGATGTTATGTAATGTGTTATATGTTCTCAAGTAAAGTATTAGTTGTTTTATCGTATACGTGTGTTATTGTATTTCTTACCCAGGGCTATCTTTCATAACGGGGATCCTGGGTAAGTGGAGGCGCTGCACCAGGTAAATGGTAAGGGTTTCCCCAGGCTCCCAGCTAGCGGAGGCTCAGATCTCCTGGAGCCACAGGTGTGATACAGTTACCAGTAGTCCCTTAGAAGAGGTGTGTCGCAAGGAAAGGGACCGGTTAGACCACAAGGGGCCAATGTGAGATTGGGTGGGTCAGGCCGGTTCACAAAAAGGGCTACATACACTATAAATGAAAAAAGGGTCTTACTTAGATCATTTTTTCTTATTATTAACAAGAGAGGGCGCACGTTTCTGGGGCACACACAACCCTTCATCCGCATTGCGCCGGAGTAGAGATGGGCAATCTTGTTTTGGCAGATTTGGATCCGCAGCGGATCGGTCGGTTCCTTTTGGTCCGCGGATTACCGGATCAATCTCAAAAAGGGCGATTTGCGGATTTTATTATTATTATTATTACTACCAACGCACTCCACGGATTCCGCAACCCGTTGACAGATTTGTAGAAACCAATCTGCAGAATCAGCAATCTGCTCGCTGATTCCTAAGGTTTTGTCCCCCCGGTGGCCGCGCCAGCGCCGCACACCAAATACAGCCCTCTATTGGACAGGCCCCAGCCGGTGTGTGTGGGCGCACAAAGCGCAATCGCCTTTGCCAAAAGACAAGATTTTTGTCTTTTGGTGAGGGTGCCGAGCAGAGGCCAGGTCACGGCGGCGGTTCAGCCAATGATGGCGAACCGGCCACGTGACATCATGGCCGCGCCTCCATCACATCTCCTTGTCGCGAGTTGCCCGGAGGCCAACAGATGCCTCTGAAGCAGGGAATGTGCGCCGCCAGGCTCCCGGTCGCACGCTCTGGGGCCCATAACCTAATAATCCACCAACAAGTGGCTGAATCCCCGGATTGGATTCTACAAATGCGTCAATGGATTGTATCCAATGGCGGTTTTTGATGAATCCGTACGGATTAAAACCGACCAAATCCATTTACGGATTTTACACCGCGAAACGGAATTTGGTGGGGAAAATGCGAGAAAATCTGGGGGACGGATTCAACAATCTCTACTCCTGAGGAAGGGGCTGTGCACCTGATCTCTTGTAAATAACACATTCCTATTTTATAGTGCGCTTTTAACTTAATTTTATTTATTTTTAATTACTGTATAAGCTTTGTATGGGGAACACCGTTTGCATACATCATTAGCACTTACCACCGTTCTTATCAACACAATGCACTTTCCATCCGAAAACTGCACTTAACACTGCGTTGTTGAGCATTGCAGATACCAGTTAACCCTTAACGAGGCATTAACTTAGGTAAGCGCCTCGTTAATAACAGAACTCTCTGCTGGATCTGGGCCTCTGCAGGATAAATGGAAAGGCAAAGGAAAAAAATGATATTTATACTAATTGTATTCCAGCCTGCATTATCTGCACTACAACCAAGGAAATGTAGTAAACATAGCTTAAGACAGCGGTGCGCAAAAGGGAGCGCATGATTGTTTAGGTGGGGCGAGGTGGTTGCAGAGGCCCCGCGGTCTTCCCCCAAGACGTTTAAATTAATGTCGGGGGATCGCGTGAGGCCTCTTCAACTTCACTTACATTCTCTTCGGCGACACGTTGCCATGACCCCGCGGCGTCATTTAACGCCGGGGAGCCGGTGCGAGCAGGGAGGGGGGGGGGGGCGCACGCCGGAAAGATTGTGCACCGCTGGCTTAAGACTCCGGTAAAGAGATGGTGGTTCAGTTCTGGCATTACAATGGTATATAATACAATAGGGTTGGTGAACGCTGCTGTACAGCTTTACAAAAGGTATACTTTAACCACAGCGCAGACAGAGCGGTCAGTGCAACTCTGGCAACAAAGGGTTCACTGGCAAGGTGATAGAAAGTGTTATTGTGAGAAAAATACTTGGCATAGCACCGCGTTTTAGGGCCTCCAGGTCAGGGCTGCCAACAGAAATCATGCGCCCAGGACAAATGAAAGGAGCGGTCCCCCCCCCCCCCCCCATCCCATAGTGCACCTACCACGGGGAATTTTTTTTTTAGCACGCAACTTTTACTTAACTGTTTTCTTGTTATTGTTAATACAGAAAAAACTTTACAATGCAGTCTGTTTATTTTAATATTTTCAACTCGCCACCTAGTTCCGGCCCACTTTTAAAAAACTGAATACATTCCTAAATAAGAATTGTGGATGTGGAGGGGGGCAGTGGATGTGGAGGGGGGGCAGTGGATGCAGAGGGGGGGCAGTGGATGCGGAGGGGGGGCAGTGGATGCGGAGGGGGGACAGTGGATGTGGAGGGGGGGCAGTGGATGCGGAGGGGGGCAGTGGATGTGGAGGGGGGGGCAGTGGATGTGGAGGGGGGGGCAGTGGATGCGGAGGGGGGCAGTGGATGTGGAGGGAGGGCAGTGGATGTGGAGGGGGGGCAGTGGATGTGGAGGGGGGGCAGTGGATGTGGAGGGGGGGCAGTGGATGTGGAGGGGGGGCAGTGGATGTGGAGGGGGGGCAGTGGATGTGGAGGGGGGCAGTGGATGTGGAGGGGGGGCAGTGGATGTGGAGGGGGGGCAGTGGATGTGGAGGGGGGGCAGTGGATGCGGAGGTGGGCAGTGGATGTGTAGGGAGGGCAGTGGATGTGGAGGGGGGGCAGAGGATGCGGAGGGGGGCAGTGGATGTGGAGGGGGGGCAGTGGATGCGGAGGGGGGGCAGTGGATGTGGAGGGGGGCAGTGGATGCGGAGGGGGGCAGTGGATGCGGAGGGGGGCAGTGGATGCAGAAGGGGGCAGTGAATGCGGAGGGGGGGCTGTGGATGCAGAGGGGGGGTTGGGATGCAGAAGGGGGGCAGGGGATGCCGAAGGGGGGGCAGGGGATGCGAAGGGGGGGGGGCAGTGGATGCGAAGGGGGAGGGGCAGTGGATGCAAAGGGGGAGGGGCAGTGGATGCGAAGGGGGAGGGGCAGTGGATGCAAAGGGGGAGGGGCAGTGGATGCAAAGGGGGGGCAGTGGATGCAAAGGGGGGGCAGTGGATGCAGAGGGGGGGGGCAGTGCGCCAAGTGCCACTGGGGGCCCAGCCACGACCGGCGGCAGGGCCTGGCCAGAGGTCGGGGGAAATTTTCAGCGCCGTCCGGCTTGGCCCCCTCAGCCAGCGGGCCCGGGACACCAGACCCGGCAGACTCCCCCTGTTGGCGGCCCTGCTCCTGGTACTTAAAAGGGTTAACGAGTCCCCCATCGCACCTTTGCCAATGCACTAAGTTCTATTGAACAAGAATCTTCTAAAACAATGAGTTTTTTTCATGAACACATCTGCAGAGCTGCGGATCAGTGCCAGTGCTTCAGGGGAGAGGCAGCCTGCTCACTTTCAGTTACTCAGCAGTCCACGTGCAGTGAATATCAAATTAAGTTTGACACATGTAATGGTCTTTTGTTTACGCCTCAGTAAATCTAAAAGCCACTGTGCAGAGCAAAACTATCACATATTTGTACTTCAGGATTGAGGCGGGAGAAACAGGTAAAGTTACAGATTAACGAAGCAGAATTAATTTCTTGAGCAATAAAATGTGTTCTCTCAGTGAAAGTGCAGTGTAATCAAAATGATGGCTTAGTGCACCATTCTGAACACAACTGAACGCCTACACTATTATTGTTAATGAATCAGAAGACACCTACTGTAAAACGCAGGTGTATCATAATGTTGTGTATATTCCCAAATTATGTCAATTGGTGAAGCCAAAAAGCCATACACTCCGACATTTAATAATCATGAAGTATTAATCCCCAGTAAAGTTAAGGAGTTGGCTTTAGCCCAGATGTTCTTTGGTGATCATTACTATTAAAGAATGAATTAGATGTAATATTGTTTTAGTTAAATGTTTTAGCTTTCAATGGATATCATTTCTGGGCACTTATAAATCAGAAATACCTAGAATTTAGACAAATCAGAAAGCTTGGTTTCTGAATGTCTGGAAGTTTTAGCCGGTCAAATAATTCATATTTATGTACAATGTACAGGCATACCCCGCATTAACGTACGCAATGGGACCGGAGCATGTATGTAAAGCGAAAATGTACTTAAAGTGAAGCACTACCTTTTCCCACTTATTGATGCATGTACTGTACTGCAATGATTATATATGTGCATAACTGATGTAAATAACGCATTTGTAACAGGCTCTATAGTCTCCCCGCTTGTGCACAGCTTCGGTACAGGTAGGGAGCCGGTATTGCTGTTCAGGACGTGATGACAGGCGCATGCGTGAGCTGCCGTTTGCCTATTGGGCGATATGTACTTACTCGCGAGTGTACTTAAAGTGAGTGTACTTAAAGCGGGGTATGCCTGTATACTCCATTATAAAGATGTATAGAAGCAGCCATATGGAAGCGCGCACACACCAAAACAAAAAGAGCAGCTTTTCGGAATTAATAACAAAACAATTGTTTTAATAAACAAGTAAAAACACATTGCAACAGTATCTACATCATGGGTGATGTTACACATACATATTTATATGTTTATTATGGGCAGTAATGAGTTCAGGCTACAGAACCCTATACAAATTGCAGAGGTCAAACTGATAATTGCTGGATGTGTCTACCTCAAACCTACCTTAAAGACTTAAGTACAGCCATATTTATCAAGTAGTGCTGCTGTTAAGCCATAAGGCACATCATGGTCCATTCCCAAGGTGCCCCTTTGGCTTAACATTGCTTAATAAATATGGCCCTATGTGAGCAGTGAAGGGATTTGCTTCCTAACGCTACCTACAGTACATTGAACTGAATTTTTCCAGCCTTATACGAGGTGACCCGTGGCATGAGATCATACATCAGTTATGTCTTAACATCCTCTTCATGGTCACGTTTATGGGGCGCAGCACTGTGATAATAATGACGAGCTTTTCTATGCATTTTGTGCAATGCGGAAGTGATAGATCGTATATATAAATACATATATGAAAAGCTTGTTTAGTATAAATCTGCTACTCTGGTAGTGCTCACGTGGCGCATGGGGTGTGGGTGTGTGGTAGATTATATTATAGTACCAAAGGTCATGCGTTAATAAAAGGCTGAATAATTTGCCACGGGCGTCACATTTGATAACATCACTTCAAACATTCCAGGTACAGTAAGTGGTGGAAAGAACCACAGTATAAACTTCATTAGGCTCCAGAGTGATTTCCTACGAGTTGAGTGGCCCACACAAGGGATATTAAAGAACACGGACAAAAGAAGCAATGTAGCTTCATCTGATGTCAAAATCAAGTGATGAAAAGTAGCATAAAATAGGCATTAACGTCTGTATGCTTGATATTAAAGTGTGAGCGGATAAACGTCTGTGCCTGGTGGATGAATGAAACATTGTGAAACACCCTTGATGCACTACTAGAAGCTAGAATGTAGAACGGGGAGTCTCCGTGCATCCCATCCATGCCTATGAGGTTAATGAGGTTACACACACACGCGCACACACACACGCGCGCACACACACGCGCACACACGCTGGAGAGATTTTACTTGCTTATAGAGTGAAACACCTTTAATCTCTATTGTTTTCCAATGGTGAATCTTGCAATTTTTGCCCACATTTTGCACCTGGAACATTTTGACATATAGAAACAGAAAAGGTTTCTAATTTGTGAATAACGTATTGATTTATGAATTGGGGAACAAAGTACCAATCAATAATTTTTCAAGTCGGAAACTATACAGCACAAAAACCAATGGGAAGAACGTCCCCTCAGTGTTTAGACAGCAAAATGCACACACATTTTTTTTGGGGGTGTGTGTATGTACACAATATTTGGTACTCTTGCTTGGTTTGTAAAATCATGCCTTTGATATGATCAGGTTTTCTCGTCTAACTCCCATGTAGGCCAATGGCTTTTAAATTTTCATAAACCATATACAATTATGGTCATCTCTTGTATTTAATTACTGTAGCAGCATCCAAATGCAACTCTGAGAATGAAGGAGATTGCATAAGTGTAGAATTATATTACTTTCTAAAGGTTAAAGTTCAGCCACAGATTTATATCCATCAAAACAATAAATATATATATATATATATATATATATATATATATATATAAACATAGGTCTATAACATGATTTCTGTTATTCAAACAGAGGAAAAAATGGAAGTTAAAACCACTAGTATTGATCACTGATCTCTCTCTGGTCACCATGAGTTACTTGGCCCTTTAAGAATTAATGCAGTTCCTAAGACAGTTCTCATAAAGCCATTAATGTGCGAAATTCACTCAATTACATTGCAAAATTTATTTATGTCACATTTTAACCGTGATCACAAAATATCACTGAAGCTCCTATTTTAAACAGCAATGCCATACTGTACAAGCTATACACACACACACTTTATATATTCCTGTATCTTTTTAGTTCCTTTAGTGAAATACATGGTTAATACATTTTGTTTATCCTACTCTTTATAACCACAGTAACAAAATCAACATAATATTTGCAGTATTGGAAAGGTTTCTCTGAGGAGATTGCTATAAAACCACGTAACAATATTCAAGACACAGAAGAATACAAAATATAGAAACACTACAAACGGATCAAGGCCTAAAATTACTTTCTAACTTGTTTCGTGCCTTTTTATTTTTTTTAAGGAAACACATAAGACAGTGCAATTATTTTTTTTCCAAAGTCATGAACACAGCATACAATGCCCCCTTATAATACTTAAACTATTCACCTTCAAAAATGTTGTTAGCCAGTAATGAAATAGGTTTACCTGCAAAAAATGTAACTAAGATTTTCTTTTGCTGGAGCCGTTTCTTTTCAGTAGCAATGCATCCCAAAGACAGAAACTTTTGGTCTAATACAGATTTCTTATTGTCTCTTGAAGCCCCATATCACTACAGCCCATATTTTCTAAGTGGTGCTACACAATAAGAGCTGGTAGATAACTTATGATAAATTCATTTTAAGCACCGCTTAGTTAATATGTACCTAAATGTTCTATTTGTCTATTTCAGTTGCATGTTGTAGGCAGCAGGAGCTCCAAGTGTTAATCCGGCAAGATTAAGAATTTTTGCTATTCAAGTATGGATATCCAGTCAGCTCTCCTCTAACCCACATGGATCAAGAATGGACAAACAAAATCTTTCCCATCTCGAGCATCAGTCCTTCGGTGGGTGCAAGCAGCCTGCTCTCCCATTCGCCCCGGTACCGTGGGAACAGGGACATTGCTGCCCCAGATCCGGGCTTCTCCCTGCTGCCTCCTCCTGTGTGCTCATAAAAAAGTGTTCCTCTCTTGTGCGCAAAGCTACTTCGAGGGGAAGGATGAGGAGCGAGACAGCATGAAATCATCGACAGCATGAAGCAGTTGCATGGAGGGGGCGGGGAGACGCTCCTACCCACATCTGCAATGTCCCTGTACTCCGGTCCCTGTAAATGTACGTTTGTGATTTTATAGAGAAAGAGAAAGTGAGTGTGTGTGTGTGTGTAAATACACACACACACACTTTCATTGTTATGCTTACATAATGGGCCCCTACAATTCCTCCTGTGGGTGCTTCACGCCCCAGTCTGACACGGCTAAGGCCCATTTATTAGAACTTAGCTATATTATCCCCCAGCACGGGTAAGTCATCTTCATAGCATATTGAGTAGGAGCATGAGACAGAAATGGTTACACAGAAACCACAATATGGTCAAAGCAATTTATGCCAAACTTTTTTTTTTGTCATTAACATATTTTGTTTTCCATTTAAAATAGAGGAATCTCGCTTGTGACTGAATTATGGTCTTGCAGTCTTTAGGGTATTTGAGGAGCACGCATGTGGTCTTCTAATTAACTTTCTTTGCAATGAAACAGTCAAAACTATCCTAATTAAATAAAAAATAAAAAAGCAACAGCTCTTTGGCACAGAGGGCGACACTGAAAGTGCTAACATGTAAATGTTGTTACGCAATGTTCTTTTACCATGATCCTGTGATTATATACACAGATATGTTCCAATTGGAAAGCACATGGTAAAGTCTCCATTGTCCACCCTGTGGAACTACCATAGATGTCTTCATGCCAACATCACATGCTACGGTTTATTTGCAAAGACATATGTTAGCAGAAATTGGTTGGAGTAAAAACAAACAAACAAAGAACAAATGGTAAGATCGCACTGACTGCTCCAGAGACTTCCTTTGGTTATGATGCAATAGGAAGTCTGACTTTGTTACTGCGCAGTTGATGGGTCACAATGGAGGCACTGTTTCCACCTTGGAGTCGCTGGCATTTGCACCGTCGTAATCCACTTGCTTCAAGGTACTTGGCGCTGTAGTTGTAAGTCCCTTTTCTCCCAATTAGATAGACTGATAAACGTAGCAATATTTAGCAGAGGGTATTTGTTGTTTTTAAAGGGAACCCATTTGTAACTTGTCCAAACCAGGGAAGCCTTTCATTCAAGAAACCCAACTTATCCCATTTGTTGTTTCCACAGATCTTTAAAATCCCATAAGATCTGGGTGCTCGGGTCCAAAAACAAGACGGGAATAAAGATTTGGAGCCAGTTAAAGCCAAGACGAAGAGTGTAATTGAATATTGTCTTAGGCCGCCATTCACACCGCAAATCAGTCGGAAAATCCTATTCAAGTTAATTGGATTTTCTGTGATCAGCTGCTTCAGACAATATAGAATTACCCCCTAAAAAGCTCTGTACTTCACTGAAAGAAACTTAAACCTGTATCTGACATGTCTAGATCTCATGTGCATCTTCTCACAATTTTTTCTGTTGTGGAAAGGTCTCAAGTTTACAACGGCTACAGATCTGTCCTGATTGAAGCTACTCACAGACAAGCTAGGAAACAGCTGAGGCACAAAGTGATAGATAACTTGGAGCAGACAACTCTGATGGAACATAACCATAGCATGTCACCGCCTCTACGTCATGCAGAGAGATATGTCAAACGAAAAGGATTCTGCAATGTATTGTATGAAATAGAGCACATAGTTAAACCCATGAATGCTTCATGTTGTGCGGGTTCCAGGAATGCATGTGATGCCACAAAAAGAAGCAAGAGATCCATGCGTGGAGCAGTTCACTGAGCTGATCAGAAGCATTAAAGAACATGAGTAGAAGATTAAAAAACAAAAAAAAAAAAAACAAAGTTCTGTCATCTGCTCTCAGATGAATAAAGTGCATAGCAACTATTGTAACAGTTCTCAAACACACAGAAAACACTCCGCAAGTCTCAGTCTAAGTTTGACACATGGTGTTACATCGCTGAATTACACAAGGACTTCACTCTGTCCTCATGTCTACATCTTCCACTGCTTCAGTGAGACGAGCCATTTCCTTTTGTAATCCTTGAAGTGCACCTGGTATGACATGCTAAATGGAATGTGCAGACACCTCAGACTGCTGCCTGATGTAGGTCTGGAAGCTCTTGTCTCCTATTGGGTGCTCTCTGCAAAGAGGAGAAAAGGTATTATGAATCGCTTTAAAATTGCATTCCAATTCAAAGGCGCAGTCCTACATAGAACCAAACGTATCTGATATAGATATAGATATATATATCTATATGTATAAATAATAACATTTTAAGTTATGGTGGGTGAAACAGGCGACAGAAAACCTCAACTGTTCGCATATAGCCAATAAAGAATATCACTTGTGAGCACATTCACATGTCTCAGACAGGTCTGCAACCCTGCCTATCAACCGTTATCACCAAGCATACAGTGCTCCCACTGCAGCAAAGGATTCTGGGAAATGACATGCAAATGAGCACACAATGTGTCACCTTTTGCCTGGAATATCCATACACATGGAGCCCATTTAAGCAAATGCATCGCCGTTCACACAGCTTTTAAGCAAAGCATGGGACTAGCAAAGCAAGTCAAACCACTCACAGACATGTTTCAACAATTTTTCTAGGCTGGGTAGGTTTACGCGCACGCACGCACGCTATACTCAGGGGACAAGATACTAATAGAATTTAAACTACATAGGCTGACGTGCGCCCACTTACTGGCTTCCATACTTTGTCTTCTTGAACTTATCCCTCTTGTACTGTGCATGCTCCTGTTCTAATGTTTTAACAGCTTCTATTATGTGGTATAGTGTCTTGTAGGTTTCACGGGGGTCATCAATCAGAAAACTGTTGTATTCCTCCTGCTCAGGCCCATCATACACCGACTTGCTACCGCAAGCCTCTAAAGGGACAAGAAAAAAAGACAAACTAAGCATAATTCACAAGGCAAACAGGATAACTAATAAGAGATCCAATAGATTGCTCATTAGGTACAATACAAATGACTTATGTAGAGCTCAAAACCTAGATTGGTCTTAGGCTAGGTCCCCAGTGCAGCCGGCGGCACGTGCCTCTTACCAGCCCCCTCGCTGTCCCCAGTCCCTCCTCGCTCCCAGGCTCACTGCGCACTGTGACGCGTCAGCCAGCAGGGGCTACAACCAGTTAGTGATCCCGAGCGGTGACACGTCACGTGGTGTGGCAGGGAGCCAATCAGAGAGGCGGGGGAGATCCGTTGTGTCACAGAAGCCTGTGTGTGTGTGTGTGTGTGTGTGTGTGTGTGAGTGTGTGTGTGTGGTATGTGTGTATGTGTGGGGGGGGGATGTTTTTTTTTTATAGTTTGGCCGGCGTCGTGGCCCCGCCCCCTTGTCATGGCCACGCCCACACAGCCTGTTTTGGCCATGCCCCCGCGCCTCAGAACGCCGCCTGCAGACCGCGGTATAGCGCTCTGCACCCGCCGCCAGGTCGCAAGGCGGGCGTGCAGGCGCGTGCAGTGGGGCCTCAGTCTTAGATTGAACTGGAATCTTAATTGAACCTATATGGGGAAAAAAAATAAACTAAAAAGATTTGCTCAACGCAAGGTTTTGATACCACACCAACGCCTTCTTCAGATTGGGAAATTGTCGCATGCTTTCTGCTGTATTTTCAAGTAAGCCTGGCATCCTTCTTATTTATTCTTTTATTTCCCAAGGACGTTTTAGGTATTAACGATGCACTGGCGACTTGTCAACATTCTCTTACTATGACCAATAGAACATACTGCTTTAAAAACAGCAAGCCTGCCCAAAATGTTATGGGGAATTGCAGAAATGTAACTCTCTTGAATATATTAAACAAAATAGGGTTCTATCTCTTGTTTTTCTTCGAACATTTTCAAAAAGCATTTGTTCATTTGACCCTCGTTCTTATTGTGGTGTTTGTATGGCTGTATCCTGGGTTTCTGTTATCTGGCATTTCAGAAGATATCTTCTTATTCATGATTTCAAAGAGATTTTAGTTGGTGGTTTCTCTTGGGCTGCTCTTCTGGGTGTGTTCCTGCCTACATAGTCCTCTCATTAATATTACTTATTTAACATGACTGGCTATGCAATTCTTTAGCCCAGGCTCTGCTGAAAAGCTGTGTAATATGGCAGCATTTGGGGATCCATGTTAAAATGTATCTGAAGCAAAAGTTGACATTGTGTGTTCATTTGCATGTCATTACACAGAATCACTGGCTGCAGTGGAAGCATTGTATACTAAGAGATAACGGGGAAAATCAGGGTTGCAGACCTGCCTGAGACATGTGAATGTGCTCACAAGTGGTATTTTTATTTGCTGTTATTTAAAATGAAATCACAGCCTTCCACTTTTCTGGCACCAAAAAAAAAAACTCCAGATTACAACATGCCTAAAAGATTATTCTCAAGTTTTTTTTAATTTGGAACGAGGAATTGCGGCTTTAATTTCACTCCTGCAGAAATCACATTGTTTGTATACTACCTTAGGTAAGTAATGACTCCTACCTTGCATTTTATCCATCTTAAACATGTAGGTGGTAAACAGAGAATAAACTCGCTCTGCCTCCCTGTCTCCATCTATGACGAGTTGTATATTTGCCGGCAGGCCTCTGCAGTAAAAAGAAGAAAAGCAATGTGTCTAGGCAAAGGTTTTCAATACTAAGCAGCAGCGTTGGTGTTTTCAAGTAGCAGATAATGACACATAAATCTATCACTGAACTGGTATGTAAATGTATTAAGTATGATGACACTCATGATTACGTGAATACAGGAGTATGAAAAACTCCTTTGGTTCAATGAGCGGACGTTATTTCCCAATATGCCATCAGATGTATTGACGAGTCCCAAACAATATAAACATCGGTTAACCAGTACTGTTAAACCTAATGATATAAATAATACTAATCCTTTCATTTAAGGCTTTACACTCCTCTGCACTCCATATATTTCAACTCTAATCCCTCGTTACACCCCATCTCGCCTCTTACGCTCGACCCAAGGTTGCCTCATCCTTGCACCTTTTACCTCTCCAGCCGCCTTCCCGTCTTAACCCCATTTCACTAATCTCTCCCTACCTAAGGAACGGTCTTCCACTTAATATTCATCAAGCACCGTCACTTTCCATTTTTAAAAGCCAGCTGAAAATTCACCTCTTAAAGAAGGATCTCATTCAATATTTACATCTACATTACCCACTCCAGATGCCCTTGATCTCACGGATTTGCCCTTTTAATAACAGCACTTTCCCTCCTACTGTGTCTAAGTATTCCAATATAGCTCTTAGATGGCAAGCTCTTTGGGGCAGTCTCCCTATGCCTTTATACATCATAATCCCTGTAGGGTAATTTTGTGAAGTTCTGTGTACACAGTTGGCACTATATAAATACAAGTTGAGATAAGCAACAATATGTATCCCATCAGTTTAATTTGGCCCTACATGGAGCTGCACATTACGCGGTTATACAGAGAGGGTTTGCTAACTCCAACTCTTTCAAATCCAAAATATAATTCCTGCCCTCCCCAACGCCCAATAGAAACCAATTCATCTCCAAACATCACTGAACTGATCTGTATTCAATATGTTTTAAATTGGCAATAAGGAACTACAAACTTTTAAATATTGTAGAAAACGGCAGTGGCGTCTCCGTTGCGCTCAGGAACAGAACTTTGTAGACATTATAAAAGGTTTTTAATTCAGAAAAGTGATGCAACGTTTCGGGGCAAAATGGCCCCTTTCTCGGGTGCAATAGTGTACATGTGTAAGAGGTTTATTTTTCCCCCACACCATTATTAGCAGTGTCGTCATTGCTCATGAATATTCATGAATCTCGGCATCACATCATGTGTACATAATAATATTCACAAACATAAAACCTTGTAAATGTAAGGACTGGAATATCAACAATATTATGCCATTATACCCAAATATGAAAAAAAATATATACATATATACATATATATATATATATATATATACATATATACATATATACATATATATATATCAAAATAAAAAGCATACAAAAAAAAATTCATTGTCTCAATTAAACACAGCATTATATATATATATATATATATATATATATATATATATATATATATATATATATATATATCTCCATACAAAATAAATATGTTTGCTTTAAAAGTTGTATTGTGCCATGTTAGCTTAAGGGCTAGACAATTGTTGTTTCATAATGAGCTACCATATCTCCAGGTTTTGCTCCCCCTGACTGCAAAGGATTTCAAAGCATCAATCACTTGAAGAGCAGATCATGGAAAATAGGTAAATATTTGAAAAAACTCTATTTGTGATTTGACAATTTTAATGTTGCAAATGTAACAGAGTTGTCAGTAACCAAAGACACTAAAGCGAGGGTCATTTACAGAAACCAGATATAGAGAAACTAGGGATCAGACACTTACCCAGTGCAAGGTGTGCAGCCAGGGGCATTTTCTGAATTAGCCTTACAGCACAGCCAGTGCCCATTAAGGTAGGCTGAGGGGTGATAAACTGTGAGACGCTTCTTGTTGCACTGGCTGACTTTGGTGAGGATATCTATCCAATCCTTAGCCTCAACACAGTTATTTGCTTGGATGTAGAGGGTTCGCACTGGCTGAATGACTTGAAACATCTAGTATCATACAAATACAGACAACCAGAAAAGTGAAATTCTCATCTATGAGAATGCAGCGGCATCGTCACAATTAATTATTCTAGGATTAATACAAGTAGCATATAAACCTCAGTGTTTTTCATCCCCAATTCTCCTGAGAAATCACATTCACTCAAATAGGTTGTAAGGGGTCTTCTAGCGCCAGGCCTTAACATAACAGTAACATTACTTTGTAAATAAGAATCTTTATGGCGCGTGCCTAATAAAGGCAGTGTGTTACTGCAGAAAAAGAGGAGCATAGAATCCCTGTGAAAAACGTGCTGCAGAAAACGTGGGTAGAGGCACTGCTGCCATGATACTGTATACTGACAGGCCCGGGAATCCTGGTGGCCCGCAAAGCTTGCACCTGAAACGGATCAAACAATCAAAACAACAGAACTAAGTCCTGATGACTGCAGAAGTGTTCACTACAAACCATTTTTCTTTATTCACCATGCTGCAGTCGATATGGTTTTACTTTGACGTTTGCAGCCTTGTCAAAGATACTTTTACTGTAAACTTAGCGTCTTATGCTGTGTGCTTCTTCTTATTATTATATGCTGCTGCTCAGCATGTGCTCTTTCCTGCTGGCTGCCCCAACCCCCTCTGTTAGCAGATCTAACACTTAAGGAGTTACAGTATATGCAGTTGTAATAATTCAAGCTCTATTTGCAGGGGGACTGTGTTAACCAGCAGGAGGTGCTCGTTAAGAAAAAACCTAAGCTGAGAATTTATTTTGCACATAACTTTGGCAGTGTTATAGGAGCTTCCAGGGACTTGTTCTGCACTTCCAAGTCCAAAACTCCAGTCTATGCCATTGGTGGGCAATAGGTGGCCTCATGTGGTCTTCACCTGCAGCCCCCCCAGCACTGGCCACCCCAGCAACCTGCTCTCCCTCTCTCGCCACTAATGAATGAGAGAGAACACTCCGCGGGCTGCAGCACCTCACCGAGGTACTGTAAGAAGGAGCGTCTCATATGATGCAAAATGTGCATTGGTCTCTTTGAGGACATCGCGGTCAGCGACATCGCCCATTAGGCAGCCAGTGTGAGGGACAGTTCCTCCGTGTGGTGCCGTAGCCCAGAGTGTGCTCCCAGTTATTATAGCCAATGATTCTCAGCGCTGCATCTTAATTATATGGAAGTAAAAAAAATCTAATTAATTATTCATACACTGATTTCATTATTATTCAAACATTATTAATCAAAATTCAAATCATCCGCAATGGGGGGAGGAGAGACAGAGACCCATATCCCCTCAAACTTCCGTCAAAATAACATACGGAGCACGATAACCTGTGCTCAAAAAAGGAGCACACCGTGTATACCTAGGAGATATGCTAATTAAATATGCTAAGTATTTTTAAATAACTCATACCCCATGGATTTGCATAAGTCATTCCAAAAGTATGCTGTGACAGTGCTGCTACCCAGCACCTGATTTAGTTCCCTGCTAGAGCTGCTGCCCAGAATAGCAGAGGCTATGGGTTCTGATCCTGTCGGACCTGTCACCAGTACCCCCCTTCATCTTGAAATGCCTTAGGCTTCTCAAAATAATACTCATGGAAATCCTTTTAGGAATTGTGGGGTGTGTCTCATTGAAATAATATTTTGCATATCTGCCAGGTATCTGAGGTGTGCTCCTTTATGAGCACAGATGTCTCTCCATATATATTATATGGGAGTGTTTTAAGGGGATATATATAGATATACTGATACCTCTACATACATATATACATATATACATATATACATACATACATACATACATACATACATATATACATATATACATATATACATATATACATATATACATATATATATATATATATATATATATATATATATATATATATATATAATCTCTGTCTCTCTCTCTTAAATTAAATTTGATGGCGGATTTCCCAAAAATTAGAGATATTTTAATACAAGGTATTTTATAATTAGAGGTTTATTGCAAACTTTATTTTGGAAATCTGAAGGCGGATTTGGCACTAAAATAATTTTCTTGTACCCAATACGCCTTCAGCTTTCCATGCACGGATCGAATTTTGACCGTTTTGCCCATCTCTACTTTTCCCCCTCCTCTACCTTCATCTGTTTCTGGAATACGGTTTAAATTGTCGAGGTCCAGCACTAGTGAAATAAAGTTAGAAACAAACCTATAATTAAAATACCTCTAATTACACAAAATCACTAGGTATTATTGGAGATCGTCTCAGTGGTTTAAATACAACTATTATTCACTGGTTACTACAGTTGGTTACTTTTTCACCGCTTCATTAAACTGGCTAGCCCTTGGGGAAAAATGTTAACTAGCCTAGTCAAGCAAAAATGACTGTTTTTAAATACTGTATCCATAAAAGTTGAGTTTTAATTTGTATACAGTATATGTGTTTTGAGTGTAGTAATTGTGTCCTTTTATGCACAGTTTTTTCCCCCAGAAGAAAACAAACATGGTATCATTTGACCAACAGCTGAAATCTTCTTTAAGGAGATTTAAAAATGTTCATTGACTTATATTGAGACAAAGGAATAATTTTCAGGGAGGCAACAAAAAAATGATACATACAGTACCCCCCCTACGAATCTTGTAGTCTCCCTTACAAATAGTTGTTCAGTATACGCATGGTGTAGAATAACTGAATGTTATTCTGCATGTGCAGATAGCCAGTGCACATTGATGTAAATCTAAAGAAAGCCCAGTGCATTCCTTACAGATTTACTGCATTAAAGTAATAGTGTCCCCAGTATCAAACATTACCTGCAATGATACAGTAGCAGACTCTGGAACTGAAGAGGTTAAAGTAAACTATAGATACTGGAGCATACGTTCACAAGTCATGTAATGGTGCGCTGCACACTCCCTTGACAACTGCACGACTGTTGTGCTGTGTACAGTACCTACAAAATGCCAGCTGTTAAGACTGGCTCTTCCTTTTATACATGCCAAAGAACCTCTACATAAACACCAAAACATATGAAATAAATAAAACATGTACATAAAACTCATGTGTATCTTCATAGCGATATGTTACCCAAACTCTCCTTAATACTTCTCATTAAGGTGCCCCTACAAGGCATGATCAGCCCGTACAGCAGGAGCGTGGGTAGTACAAAGATTGTTGGATGAGGCTATGGATTGAATACCAATGTACATGGCCTAATGCATTGCACCTGCTGCTGAAAAGTCTCCAGCTATAGGAAAAGAATGTCATATGCGATCACAAGCATTTCCTGCTCGGTATAGGTCTGGCATAAAATATGTTCCAAGAAAATGTGTGAAATCAACCCTGATCTACCAGTGGGGGGGCGGCGGGGGGAGAGAGAGTAATGAGTTCAGAAGCCAAAACGTGCCTGTGCAGCACAGGGATTACAGAATATGAAATTGAGCAGCATCCTAAGAAACATGCCCGCAGTTACATGAAAGCAACATTTATGGGAATCTGTGTATTCAGTAAAAAAAAAAAAAAAAAAAGTATTCATATTGCGAGCACAGGGAAGGTGAAGCAGCAAATTGATGTATCAAATGTATTTATCAGTGACAAAAAGGAAAAAGATTCATATTTACTGCTAAAACACCAGTGTTTCAGGGACATCTTCACCTTCCTTCAAATAATACATTGAAAAAACAGGGATTTTGGTATGTTCGCATGCCACTACCCATAATCCTATGCCTTTTGACAGTTTTTTTTTCAGAAACTTGACAGTTTCAAGTTGTATGCTGTGCAGGCACTTACTGAACATGAGGTTAAAAGAGGCAGATGTATACGCTGGATATCTTTAATGCATGGACATTAGGTATAATGGTGTTTTAGAACAATACAGGGCACAATTCACACAAACGCCTTCAATTTAATCCCTTCAAAAATGGAAAAGCCTTAGCAATGCACTGTTCCATAGAAATAAATGGGTGTCAAGTGTACCCGTGTCTGTTATGAGTTTATGAATAATGTGGTGAGGGAAAGTTTTCATGGGGTGGGGCACATTCAGTAGAAATTAGACTTCCACGAAGCAGTTAGATTATGCAGACGGGCACAGAAACACCAGGCTCAAGCACCGTTGGACTCCGCATTAGTACACGTCCTACTCACATTCTTCATTTTGAACGACTCTTCCTCTAATTTTTCAACCGCCAAAATGTTTTCGATGGGAATATTGCAGAGCGGATGGTCACCTGCTGGAGATACAGAGGAACAGAAACTGGTCACTGCTTCTGTTGTATGAATCAAGGTTCTTTGCTGTTCGACTACACAGTCTTGGGGGATTACGTAATCAGTCCGGCGCTGAACAGATGTTACTTGGCATGAACATGTGCACAAAAAGTACCCTCAAGAAAGTACCTTCAAAATAACAAATGTAAAAAAAAAAAAAAACAAACAGCTGGAGTGAGTCTTTTTTTTTTTTTTTTTTACCATCCAACAAAAACAGAATTTTATAGCAGATAGGAACCACTTTGCCCACCTAATCAGCCCATTGTCCTGCCTGTTGTAAAACCTCAGACCCTATTTGATCCTTGTGTTTCTATTTACGTAGCCTAAAGCTACAGCCTCCGAGTATGACCTTGTTCTAGCACTTCTCTTTCTCTGAAACATGCTCCCCTCTGTACCTTGTTGAAGCCGATACTCCCTTTCCCTTCTCTCCTACAAGCTGTACATGATGACCTTTTGAGTGCCATTATGATGTACTTGGTACAGTATGCCTACTTTTCTAGGGGAAGTCACTCCGCTTCCATTGTTATCCTCATGGGCTGGCTACACACGTGACCACGACCAAGGCATCGCAATTAAGGATCTTTAGTCTTTCTTAATACAGTAAGGGTTACGCATGATGCACATGAAAAGGGGTTACAACAGGTTTACCCAGCAATGTGCGTCACTTGGGCTCATGTATATTAAATAAATGGTCTCAGGACCTTTTTCAAGCAAGTGTGCGATTATCTTTTTGTTACAAATATATACAAAAGGTTCTCGGCATACCAATCTCAAAAAGCGAAAAAATCGGACAATTGTCAATAGAAATGTAAAGAATATATTGAAAATTGATGCAATACACAAATGCCCCCAATAGAGGCATGGAGAGTACGTCTCGCAAAACAGAGCTAAACAGTGTCAAAAATACGGAGGGCGAGGGGGAGGAGGAGAAACAAAAAGGGGAATGGAGAACACACAAGGAAAAAACAAAATACTAAATATAACAAACGTTTTAAATTTAAACATTTAAATCTAGCATAAATGTTGAGAAATGTTACGCACAAACTTGTAATAAACGTTCTTGAACAAAGAGAGAACTGCAAGGAATATCTGGAGACTCAAAATCAAAGAAATGTAACACCAAGAGATACAGTGTACACCATATAATGCAGAGGTCCCCAACTCTAGTCCTCAAGGACCACTAACAGTGCAGGTTTTACGGATACCCCCGCTAGAGCACAGGTGGTTCAGTCAAAATGATTGGGCCACCTGTGCTAATGAGAGGCTATCCTTAATTCCTGCACTGTTAGCGGTCCTTGAGGACTGGAGTTGGGGACCTCTGATTATTATAATGGATCATGTAATGCTGAATGTAACCCTCCATGGCTAAAGGAGGAGTCTCTGGAGTATCAAAATCACTCCTAATGTAACCAACAGCTGTGCTGCAGGGATTTCATTTATTACAAGTTTATGTGGTTAACATTTCTCAACATTTATGCTAGATTTAGATGAGAGGTTTTTGGACGGAGGTACATAAGAGAAGTATCATAGACTCAAAAGGTCTGTGGGAACAGGCATGAAGAAGGGGCGATTTAGGCCCCGAAACGTTGCCCCCCATGTTTATATTACCTCATCTTTTACGTTTGTTATATTTAGTTTTTTCCTTGTGTGTTCTCCATTCCCCTTTTTGTTTCTCCTCCTCCCCCTCCATATTTGTGACACTGTTTAGCTCTGTTTTGTGAGACGTACTCTCCATGCCTCTATTGGGGACATTTGTGTATTGCATCAATTTTCAATATACAGTATTCTTTAAATTTCAATTGACAATTGTCCGATTCCGTTTTTGAGATTGTGTGCCGAGAACCTTTTGTATATATTTGTTACGTTTTTGTGGGGTTTTCAGGTTCCTCCCTGTTTTCGTGCACCACAACATCAGTATAATATTTCTCTAATTATTCCTATTCTCTGGAGTGCTACCTAACACACATAAGTTTTGATATCTTTTTGTCTTCCACTGAAAGTATACATGGACATCTCTTTCTTGTCTCTGCTTCACGATGAAATGTTACATGCAGAATAAATTCTTATACTTATGAGCTCCTAAACTAAGGGAATTTAAAATTACCCAAAGTCACACAAAGCTACAATTGGGTTTCAGATGTTTGTCATATTATACTGTTGGGCAGGGGGAGCAATCTTTTCCCCCTGCGCCCCCCTGCTGGCTTTCCCCCTCCCCTCTTACCTTGATTCGGACGTCCTGGCGTCACGTTGTCATGGCAACGTGACGTCACATGACCCTGCGGCGTCATCAGGAGCGTATGAATCAAGGTACGTAAGGTTTACAGAGGCCCTGCAGCTCCCCCGGCATTTGTTTAAATGCCATCGGGAAGCGCGCGGGGCCTCTGTAAACCCCGTGCCCCCCGCATCGAATCGCGCGCCCCCCCCAGGTAGGGCACTCTTCCTCTTTAATATCCCAGTAAGCACTTTCATTATTGTTAGAAACATTATGGCACTGCATTTCCCTCAGGATTTCCTCAAGCAGACTATTGAACTCTATCAATAGAAAACAAAGCCATAATAAAACAAGTTAATTCAAGAAAACAAAGCTGCCTAAAGATTAGTTGCTGCAGAAGCCTGGTTGGAGACCAAGGTGTTACAGGGTGTTTGTAAAAGGATGGAGTTCAATAATCTAAAACAGCATAGTTCATCTAACCGTCCCTTACAATAAGCAAACAAACAGAGCAGGGAACTCATTGTATGGTTTACCTTTGCTTTTCTGGTAAGTAAATTCGTGGTTAGTCAGGCGAAACCATCGTTTCTTGAAATTTTTCATACCAAATCGTTTCCTCCCCTGTGCTCTTTTGATCATAAACCTGTTTGTAAATAGAAGAATGTGTACCATGTGAACAATTATTTTTTTTTTATTAAAAAAATACAATAAGGAAATCTGAAGAAAAAAAATGCATTATTCCCAATAAAACTACTGTATCTTTACTACAGTGTTTAATAAACACATAGTTACAAATATCAAACTAAACAACTCCCGGGGAAGATGAAATTACAAATATTGAAAAAAGCTGGGGAAGTAGAGAAAATCCTTGCAACACTTTATATGCTGCTTGAAAAACAGGAACATTTCAGAATGGAGAAATGCCAGTTTACCTCATCTACAAGAACGGAGACAAAGAACCTCAAGAACTACAGAGCAAATCGGTCTATTTCTTACTACTTGAAAGATTTTTACGAAGATACTCATGGAACGTTAGGAGTCCATCTATCGTTCGTCCCTAACAACAACAACAACAGACACATTATGTATGGGGACAAAACAAGGCCAGAGCTTTATTTAGATTTTAGCCTGAGTTTTACCAACTCCTCTTTTCCACCTGCCAGGCAGCTCTACAGTAGTACAGAGCCCCCCAATGGCATCTCCGTGGCTCGTGACTCCCAGCTTAGAGAACAAGCGGGATTTTGCAATGGATAGAACACAATGGACGACATCCAAGTCATACAAGAAGTGATTTCCCGAAGTAATAAATCATAGATTCCAAAAAAGCATTTGATTCCATATACACCTCAGCGGTTTTAAATACCTTAAGAAGACAAAGTGTTGAAGACGCATACATTGATACTACAGTATAAGGAACATTTATAGAATGCCACATCAACCATCAGATTACATGACGATCCACACAAGATAAAGATCAGCAAAGGTGTGCAAAAGGTAGACACCATGTCAGTAAAGCTTTTCACAGCAACATTTGAAGACATTGAATTGGGAGGGGAAAAAAATAAATAAAAAGAGTCATAATCGACAGTAAATACTGGTCAACTATGATTTGCAGATGACATTGTTATTTTGGCCACAAGTACAGAAGACCTCCAACAACAAATCAGAGAGCTCCCTGAATCATGTAAGAAAGTGGGCCTCCATATGAATCTCAGCAAGACCAAAGTGATGTTCAACAAATGTGCAAACTCTGCAAAGAGTGAACTAAATAAAATAGAACTAGAAGTCGAAGACTATGTCTACCTTGGTCGACAAGTAACAATGAATGGGAACTTTTTGAATTGAATCAATAAGAAAATTAAGATGGGATGGAGGGCATTTGGAAGAAACAAGACAATCTTTCAAGGGAACCTTCAACTGTGCCTCAAGAGGAAAGTTTTCCACCAGTGTTCTTCATGTGCTCATGTATGGATGTGAAACTTGGACCCAGACAGATCACAATAACAAATTACCATTGTTGGGACAAAGATGGTACTCGACTGGATTCAAGACCAAGACAACGACTAAAAGCAAGATGAAATCAGAAAATGCGTTGGTGCAATGTGGAGTGGAGAGGCTTGCAACCGTAGTACCTGGAAGATCATTGGGGAGGTCTTCACCCAGCAGTGGTTCAACTTGGGCTAAAGTTGATGAACACACACACACAAACGTATACTTAATAGAAAACATAGCTTCATATGCTCTTTTCATTAAAATCACTTTATAAACCACCCAATATAAACCTGGCTTTAATTCCCCAAATACTTGTTTTTTGCCCCTTCTGTTGGAATTTAGAGGATAATGTACATCAGACATCAGCAACAGGTTATGTGACCCACACCATGCTTTGATTGGTTTCACAGAAAACGGTGAAAAACATATCACCAGTTTAGTGCAATGGGGCATCTTTCACTTACCCTTCCTTAAGTAATATGGGCTGCTCTATACGTTTGTGATCTCTTCTTCCAGAGGATGAAATCAGATCCAGGAACTGCATAGACAACCAAAAGCATAGATTAGAGATTAGACAATCAAAAATCTACGCAATGACAGGACGAGTGAGGTCAATGCAGAGAAATCAATGGAACAGTTCACAAAAACACGGAGCCCAACTTCTATCCTCAGCCTCCCCTTTACTACACTCAATTTGTTGCAAAGCTTGGTCTATATAATCAACCCAGATTGCGTGGAAACAAAATTGAGGTTGGGAGAAAACAATGCATTGTAAGAACAGTCTCTTTTTACATTGCAAGAGCAGTCTCTTTTTACATTGTAAGAGCAGTCTCTTTTTACATTGCAAGAGCAGTCTCTTTTTACATTGTAAGAGCAGTCTCTTTTTACATTGCAAGAGCAGTCTCTTTTTACATTGTAAGAGCAGCCTCTTTTTACATTGCAAGAGCAGTCTCTTTTTATATTGTAAGAGCAGTCTCTTTTTATATTGTAAGAGCAGTCTCTTTTTACATTGCAAGAGCAGTATCTTTTTACCATGCAAGAGCAGCCTATTTTTACATTGCAAGAGCAGTCTCTTTTTACATTGCAAGAGCAGTCTCTTTTTACATTGCAAGAGCAGTCTCTTTTTACATTGCAAGAGCAGTCTCTTTTTACATTGCAAGAGCAGTCTCTTTTTACATTGCAAGAGCAGTCTCTTTTTACAGTTTTTTTTTTTTTTTATAAATTCAGGAGAAGCAATAGGACACAAATCAAATCAATTGCGGAGACTAAAAAGACATTTGGATCATTAAGGCCACCAGCTGTTCGTGTTAAATATGTTACGTGGATAAGCACAAGAAATGCTCTCGGTGATGCAAAGAGAACCATTCTTTGTACCAATATTACAACATAATTGAATGCTTAAAAATGCAATTCCACTTATTAAATTCATTTCTTCACATATTTGTAGACATTTTTATTGTGAAATTATAAAACTGTATATCTTTTCATTAGTGCTGGTGGAAAAGCAGTTCTGTAATGAGATTCTCAAAAACCGGAGAGATTGTGATTTTTAAAGCCACTGGCGATCATTATATTCCCATAAGATATCAACTCAGAAAAGAAAACATCTTGTGCTTTTTATTCCACTTCTATAGTACACTAATTTTCTGGAGATCTGACCTCACCGTCAACAAGCTTGTAGAAACAGAAAATTCCATATACCATATATATTGTTTTTGTGTGCAAAGTAACAGCTCCAATTGGAAAAGATTTCACAAGCATAGCTCTTGTTCCTCACCCTTCTCGGCAGGTATCTAAAAGTACTCAGCTGAGTAATACTCAGATATGTAGACATTTATATTCATCATGGCAACGCAACTATACAAATAAGAGCAGAAAAGATACTTACATTTTTAACAGCATCTGCATATTTCTGCTCATTAAAGTAGTCATAAAAAGCAGCCATGTAAGTTTCCTTGAAGCTAGCCTGCAAGAGAAGGACCGCGTTATACTCTCTCAACCATTTGGTTAACTATCAGAAAAGGTGCAGTACCTTTTCCACGAGAACCAAGGTGAACTAAATTGCAGTGATACAAATCAAAGAGCTAGACAGCACTCCAGCTGGGTATACTATTGTAAATAGCTACAGGGTGCTACAGGAATTCCAGGCAAAAGGTGACACATTGTGTGCTCATTTGCATGCCATTTCCCAGAATCCCGTGCTGCGGTGGAAGCACTGTATGCTAGGTGATGATGGTTGAAAGGCAGGGGTGCAGACCTGTCTAAGACATGTGAATGTGCTCACAAGTGATATTCTTTATTGGATATATATACACACACACACACACACACACACACACACACACGTATCTATTTGAACATTAATACTGTTCTACTTCTGCACCCTTATCAGATACATATTCTGATATACAACCCAAGTGTATTACACCAGGCAGTATAAATATTTCATTTGAAGACCATTTGTCTGAAATCACACATGCCATTTTTTTGGATGAGTGCAATATCTGGGGAAGCTTTATGACCCTTCTTAAATCACCTTGTATGTATTGGTTTGTTTTGGCCCCTACCGGGACTGCAACTTCCGAACACGGGGGGGGGGGGGGGGGGCTTAGTTCTACACAAGAGAATTTCACTTCCGAAAAGAAATTTTAAGGTAACCCCCTTCAGTATCTGAAAAGACCTGTAACGCATTGCAAAACAAAGCAAAGAGGTTACAATAAAATCCACACATTGTGCAAGTCGGTAAATAAAAAAAAACACAATTGCACAATCTCTTGTAAGTGAATGGAAAACATTCCTGGAGTTTACGAGTACACATACTGCTTTGAGGGAGACTTGTTATGCTTGGAAAAAGTACCAGTGAAACAACACTTACAGATTTTGATTTAGATAAGCTGCCTAGTGTCTGTATAGTCTTTGAGATGAGGGTAAGCGTTCGAGAAGTCTGGGTGTCCTGTTGGAAATAGTTTAAAAAAAAACAAGAAACGCTCATGAAAACAACAAGAGAATAATCTCACTTACAAACCTACTCAAACACCTGGTTGTCAATAATATTTGTTTTTGTACTTATTGAAGTCAAACTTTGTTCCTAATTTTAAAAAGTTATTCAAAGCAAGTTTGTTTGTGAAACGTAGTTTACAAATCAGTCTCTCCAGATTACGATGTGGATCCATAGAAAAACCCAGGTATATCTTGCACTCACAGAGGTAGATAAATCATGATTAAATGGTAAATATTATTTTGACAAAGTCCATCATTGTTTTGGATCAATTAACTCATTTTGATACAAACATACTGGTGCAACCCATCACCTGATTAAGCTGTGAGCATGATATCAGTGGCTCAGTTTATAGTTGGTTCATGCTAGGCTATGGCGTAGTGGTGATGTTAGGAGTCAGAACATTTTATATGAAATAATACTCGCCATTCGATTAAAGCCATTGATTTATCTACCTTTGTGACTGAAAGATTTATCTGTTTTGTTTTCAATCTTATTCTATTTCTTTTACACAAAATAGTTTTAGGATAGACAATCTTGCATGAAGATACAAAGGATCATTATACAGTACAGCATCTTCTTTCTAATAGGGAAGTGAGGAGCAGGGATCTGTTCCCAAAACCAGAGCTGCTATTTTTAATAAGATCCTTCAACAAAGCAAAAAGCCACTAGTAAGGGATTTAGGGACACATATATTCCCAAGAAATGCAGCTTGTAATGCATTTGCCACATTAAACATTCGGTCTGGCACAGCACGTGCGGTCTGCATACAACGGGTTTCATTCAGTCCGTGTTCCCTGACAGGACATGCCATGCACTTTGATATGTAATTGTTGCTGGTGCTGAACATCTTTTAAAGCACTTACTGGATGGTGAGGGTTGAGCTGGAAAAGGTTGGGAGACAGGATGGCAGGTGCAAAGAACCGCAGGAAAATAAAGCTGCTCACAGCAGTATATCTTACATCTGGGTCACCTGAGTCAGATGTAAAAACAATAATCACCATTGTGTAGTTATATATATATATATATATATATATATACACACACACACACACACACACACCTATATATAGATTTTTATATATATATATATATATATATATATATATATATATATATATAGATAGATAGATAGATAGATAGATAGAGATAGATAGATATCTATACATACAGTACAGCAACACAATATATAAGAGGTGATCAGGCACACTTGGGATTTTCACAAACTCGTGTTTATTAAAATGATCTGTGTTTCAGTCTCTGTTAGGCCCTTTGTCAACGGTGACCGAAATGTCGATCACCTTAATAAACATGTGTTTCTGAAAATCCCAAGTGTGCTGGATTGCCTCTTGGATACTGTACGTACCATCATATTTGTGTCACCTTGGTCTCAACTTAATAGGAGTGCCTTACTACACTGACTTTTTACATATAAACATTCCTCGGTCTCAGTTTTGATTCTGTTAGATTCTCTTTGATGGTCCATAAATAAAATGAATGAAAACACTTAAGTCATTACAAAATGTCATTATAGCACAAGAAACAAACATGACAATTCTTCTAGTACAGGAAGTATATTTATAAGAGCCAAACTGTTCTTTGTGTTCATAGTAATATCATGACATGCTCGCAGAGGCCTCTGGGTAACAGGCAGGTTTGTTTATTGCAACTAGGATGCAGACACATTCTGTCCTAGCACCTTTATTAAAGGGAGGGACTGCATTAGAATGCCATTTAAAGCAGCCCACTTCGCAACATACGTTGCTATCCTGGACAAACACAACTGGAACACCTCTTTTACAATTGATATTGATTATTTTATGATTTAAGATAGGGGTGCGCGGGCGGTTACAGAGGACCTGCGCTCTTCCCCAAGGCATTTAAATGAAATGCCGGGGGATCGCGTGAGGCCTCTGTAACCTCAAGTTACCGTGATTCAGCCGGCGTCTGGAAGCGTCTCCGTGGCAATGTGGCGTCAAATGAGGCCGTGGGGTCATGCGGCGTGACGTCAAGCGCATTGCATTTGACACCGTCGGTCAAGTGATGTCACATGACCCCACACGTCACTTGACGCTACGCTAAACGAAAGGGGGAGGGAGGGGGGTTGCGCACCCCTGATTTAAGATACAATATAATTTAGGTGCAAGAGCCTAACTGCAAGTAACACATACAAATCAATCCTATGGAATATGAACTATTTACTGCATTGGTTAGGGTCGTGTAATTAAAGCAGACCATTTTTGAGAGATTTCTTCTTGCCCTTTCCAACGCTGTTATTATTTTAAAAATGTGAGTCTCTGTTCAGGAGATATACGTGTTTGAAGGAGTAAGTGTCCTTGGAGGTTAACATGAAAATCTCCAGAGTCCAGTGCAGTCAGAAGGTTACCACGGTAACCACAGACGCTAGAAATTACTGTATTTGCCCGATTACCGTGCGGCCCCTTCATTTCAGTAGTAGGTGGAAAGAAAATGTAAAAAAGCGCACACACACACACACACACACACACACACACACACACACACACACACACACACACACACACACACACACACACACACACACACACACACACACACACACACACACACACACACACACACACACACACACACACTTTGAGCTTCCTGCCACAAGCAACATGGCTACTTCAGGCCCCCAAGGTGGAGCTTCCTCCGCTTACCCTCCTGCAGATTGGCTCACAACGTGGGCGGAGCCTGATTATAAGGCGAGTAATTTTTTTCAGCTTAACTTTATTGAAAAAAACCTTGCCTTATAAATCGGGCAAAACTAGTAAATACTGATTTTTAACAGTAGAAAAACATTGAATCTTTTTAAACAAACAGCGGGACACGCTCAAGGGGCACAATACGAACATCAAACAAGTTACAGTTATATCTGTTTCTGAGGGGGGTGTTTGCTGTGTTAAATAGTTGTCTTTATCAGGACTTTGGCATGAAGGAGCATCTCAGTGGTAATGGCCCTGCCTGGGGAACCTAGTTCGAATCCCACTGTCAGCTCATTGGGAACTTGAGCAAGTCGTTCCATCGCCCTGTGCCTCTGGCACCAAAATGTATTGTAAGATTTTCAGGACAGGGACGCATTTTGCATCCCATCTGTGTATATGTACCATTCGGCGCTGCGTAAACGGTCGGCGCTCTAAGACTTATTTTATTATAAAACAGATTTTGTCATTATTCTTACCTTCCTTACACAACAGCCCCTACCAAAGGTGTTATATATTATATGTGTTATATATTATATATGTTATTCATTATTGTGCCTTTCGCAGGTAGGCATTACGACTTAAATTTGCCAAACGAAAAAACATCATTAATGAAACAGGGTAGAAAGTGCAATATTTCTGAGATCTTTATTTTATTAAAAACTAGCTGAGAGCCCCGGCGTTGCCCGGGATGTTTGTGGTGTGGGTGTGGCATTTGGGTGAGGAGTGGTCAACGCGGCCCATGTGCGGTGGTAGTGCTGCTGTGGCTGTACTGATGGTGATTGTATCGGTGTACTGATTTTGGAGGGTTTGGTGCTGATGTGGGGGTGCGGATGTGGGTGTGCCGATGGGGGAGGTGCAAAGGTGCCGATGTGTGGGTGCTGATGGTGTTGATGGGGGCTGGGAATGGCGGGGAGCCGAGAATGCCAGTGTGCTGGGGGGGCATGGGATAGCGGTGTGCTGATGTGGTTTTGCTGGGGATAGTGTGTGTGTGTGTATACGTGTGTGTGTATACACACGTGTGTGTGTGTATACATGTTTGTGTGTGTGTATACATGTTTGTGTGTATACATTGTATGTGTGTGTGTGTGTATACATGTGTACGTGTGTGTATACACATGTGTGTGTATACACATGTGTGTATAGACGTGTATACACATGTGTGTGTAGACATTGTGTGTATGTATATATTGTGTGTGTGTGTGTATACATGTGTACGTGTGTGTATACACATGTGTGTATACATAGTATGTGTGTGTGTGTGTGTGTGTACATGTGTGTGTACATGTGTGTGTGTGTACATTTGTGTGTGTATACATGTTTGTGTGTGTGTATACATGTTTGTGTGTGTGTGTACATTTGTGTGTGTATACATGTTTGTGTGTGTGTATACATGTTTGTGTGTGTGTATACGTGTGTGTATACATGTGTGTGTATACACGTGTGTGTGTGTGTGTGTGTGTATACATGTGTGTGTGTATACATTATGTGTATGTATACGTGTGTGTGTATGTGTACATGTGCGTGTGTGTATGTCTCCATGTGTGTGTATACACATGTGTATATACACGTGTGTATATACACGTGTGTATACACGTGTGTATACACGTTTGTGTGTATACATAGTATGTGTGTGTGTGTGTATACATGTGTGTGTGTACATTTGTGTGTATACATGTTTGTGTGTGTATACACGTGTGTATGTGTGTGTGTGTGTATACATGTGTGTGTGTATACATGTGTGTGTGTATACATTATGTGTATGTATACATGTGTGTGTGTGTGTATGTGTACATGTGCGTGTGTGTATGTCTCCATGTGTGTGTGTATGTCTCCATGTGTGTGTGTACGTGTACATGTGTGTGAGTATACGTGTACATGTGTGTGTGTACGTGTCTACGTGTACATGTGTGTGTGTGTCTACGTGTACATGTGTGTGTGTCTACGTGCGTGTGTGTGTCTACGTGTGTGTGTGTGTCTACGTGTGTGTGTGTGTCTACGTGTGTGTGTGTGTCTACGTGTGTGTGTGTGTCTACGTGTGTGTGTGTACACGTGTGTCTACGTGTGTGTTTGTACGTGTGTGTGTTTGTACGTGTGTGTGTGTGTGTGTGTGTGTATACGTGTGTGTACGTGTGTGTGTGTGTAAACGTGTGTCTGTGTGTATACGTGTGTGTCTGTGTGTATACGTGTGTGTCTGTGTGTATAGGTGTGTGTGTGTGTGTATAGGTGTGTGTGTGTGTGTGTGTATAGGTGTGTGTCTGTGTGTATAGGTGTGTCTGTGTGTCTACGTGTTTGTTTGTGTCTACGTGTGTCTGTGTGTCTACGTGTGCCTGTGTGTATACGTGTGTGTGTGTGTATACGTGTGTCTGTATAGGTGTGTGTGTGTGTGTGTGTGTGTGTGCGTGTGTGTCTGTCTACATGTGTGTGTGTGTCTACATGTGTGTGTGTGTCTACATGTGTGTGTCTGTGGACGTGTGTGTGTGCCTACATGTGTGTGTGTGCGTGTGTGTGTGTGTGTGCCTACATGTGTGTGTGTGCGCCTACATGTGTGTGTGCGCCTACATGTGTGTGTGTGTGTGGTCTCTGTGTGTGTGTGTGTCTCTGTGTATGTGTATGTATATATATATATATATATATATATATATATATATATATATATATATATATATATATATATATATATATATATATATATAGTGTGTGTGTGTGTATGTATGGAGGGTTGAGGCTGGCAATGAAGGAATGGGGGGGTGTGGGGGGAGAGCTGCTTACCTTGCAGTCGGCAGCATGTTCCTCGAGGTGAGGCCTCCTGCAGGGCGGGAGCCCCCCCGCTGCCTCCGGCTCGAGGTGAGGCCTCCTGCAGGGCGGGAGCCCCCCGCTGCCTCCGGCTCGAGGTGAGGCCTCCTGCAGGGCGGGAGCCCCCCCGCTGCCTCCGGCTCGAGGTGAGGCCTCCTGCAGGGCGGGAGCCCCCCCGGCTCGAGGTGAGGCCTCCTGCAGGGCGGGAGCCCCCCCGCTGCCCCCCGGCTCGAGGTGAGGCCTCCTGCAGGGCGGGAGCCCCCCCGCTGTCTCCGGCTCGAGGTGAGGCCTCCTGCAGGGCGGGAGCCCCCCCGCTGTCTCCGGCTCGAGGTGAGGCCTCCTGCAGGGCGGGAGCCCCCCCGCTGCCCACCGGCTCGAGGTGAAGCCTCCTGCAGGGCGGGAGCCCCCCCGCTGCCCTCCGGCTCGAGGTGAGGCCTCCTGCAGGGCGGGAGCCCCCCCGCTGCCCCCCGGCTCGAGGTGAGGCCTCCTGCAGGGCGGGAGCCCCCCCGCTGCCCTCCGGCTCGAGGTGAGGCCTCCTGCAGGGCGGGAGCCCCCCCGCTGCCCTCCGGCTCGAGGTGAGGCCTCCTGCAGGGCGGGAGCCCCCCCGCTGCCCTCCGGCTCGAGGTGAGGCGGCGGTGCCGAGGAGCGTTGCAGGCGGCGCCGGGTAGGCTGGTCTTTGCTGTGAGGGGGGTGGGAGAGGTGAGCCGGTGCCGAGGAGCGTGCGGCGAGGCCCGTGGGTATGCTGCCTCACCCATCCGGCCGCTCCCACGTGGATGTGAGGCGGGAGGCAGCGTGTTGTGGCCGCTCCCCCGCGTGTGTCCCGGGCGCTCGCTCCGCTCCCCCGCTGACTGTAGCGGCGCCGGGGTGTGAGCTTGGGGGGGGGGGGGTGTGTGAGCTTGGGGGCGGGGGGGTGAGCTTGGGGGGGGGTGAGGTGTGTGTGAGCTTGGGGGGGGGGGGGGGGTGTGTGTGTGTGTGTGTGTGTGTGTGTGTGTGTGTGTTTTTTTTTTTTTTTTTTTTGTGGACCTTTGGCCCGTCACTCCGCCTCAGGCCAATGCGAGGTGTGGGGGGCGGGCCAAGGGGGTGGTGTGAGGCCAATGAGAGGTGTGCGGGGGCGGGCGGCCCATGGGACCAATGAGATTGCCGCTAGGGACACCGGACATCCAGCAGGCAGGCATGCATGCATGCAGGCAGGCAGGCAAACATACAGTGCTTTCACTAATATAGTATAAGATACAATATAAGCTGTTCAGTGATACTGCACTTGTAAACTGGCTTTGGATGTTGACAAATCGTGGTCTTATTTTCATGACTAGAAAGAGTCTGGCCAACTTTTGCAAAGAGTTTTTGTTCTGAACTTCCTCTGATTCACCGCAAAGAATTTGCCCTGTAAGGTTTATGGAAGAAGGTTAAGTCTGGATGGATGGAAGAACTTTTCCCACCTTGGCAACAGTGCGAGTACGTGAGAAGGCTTTTAATACTATTGCATTAACCACTTCAGCGACTTCATTGGCATTCTGATAAAGGCACTTGGCAAATGAGTGGAAGCCAAACAGGAGGCCAAAAAACAAACTCACAAAGGGCTGTATGTTTGAATACAATGTCGACTTTCAATTTATTCAAATCCTATCTACATAAACTTAGCAATATTATTTTAAGATTGATCAATCATAGCAGGTATGGCAAGAAACTCCTCCACAAGTGCTTCCCCCCCCCCCTCTAAGTTCTTGTAAAAATAGGGGGGGGGGGAGAAAAAAGAAAGATAATGAGAGCAGAGATCTTTGATATGCTGACACTTAGGGTATGCACGCTCCAAATCACCCTCTTAGCATATTTGTAACGCCAAAGCGTGGGAACTTGGATCATAGATGCCTTCTTACCTTGGAAGCGTTTGGCAGCCGACTCCCTCAGGGAGAAGAAGATATCACACATGACAGTAGGGCAGCTCACCCCAGATTTTGTAATGACATTAAAGATCCGGTCAACATAATTTTTCAGGTTGTCCTAGAACAATTTAGAGATGGGGGGGGGGAGGAAAAAAGTTACGAGATGATAGTATAGTTCAGCATAGCGAGACTGAAAAGAAGAAGTCACACTCCAATCACACTATTATTTGGCCATTGGAAAAAGGTATGGGAAATAGGGCCGGCTCCCGATCCTCTGGACAAACTCAATCAGCTCAATCCTTAGCACCTGGATTTCTGTTGGAGATGGTTCGGCCACTACCTACCAGGGATAGAACCACACTACATTCACTACAAGGGCTCAACAGAGTTCTAAATTCTAAAGCTTGTTACAGTGATTTTACAAGTGGGTCAACATACATTTGACCTCACCAACCCAGTTTAAGACTGCTGTATAGTGATACAATGTAGTAATACAGGAAATCACAATGGAGACTGGCACTCCTTTCTATAACATAAATGAAGTATTTAAGGCCCGAAGAAGCCTAACAGTAGGGAAATATTCAATGGGTTAAATGTAGTTGACCGACAAGTCGAAGTATGTGTGAAAATGTTTCCATGGTAACCAAATACTTC
The DNA here is from genome assembly GCF_040206685.1 of Ascaphus truei. Taxonomy (NCBI): domain Eukaryota; kingdom Metazoa; phylum Chordata; class Amphibia; order Anura; family Ascaphidae; genus Ascaphus; species Ascaphus truei. The sequence goes on along the minus strand of NC_134485.1, from coordinate 241,996,835 downwards.
AGGGATTGGGGGTCAGGAGTTTATAATGAACTTTATCAAATCTCTTTCATTATGACTTTTTGTGAACTGAAGTATTCACAAAAAAAAACGTATTCCTTGTTTAGCGCAAAGCCCGTCTGCTTTATAGAAGTAAACATATCCTTGCCGCGGTTTACACCCGAGAGTTAATTAGAAAACAAAAGCCAAGTCTTTTTATATTGATTAATCATTCCCATTCTAGAGCAACAAGAGCACATACAAGCAATTACTGTACGAAAACAGAGGGGAGGGAAATTATATGTTACCAATTAAAACGCATAAGTATGGGTCTAAACAGAAACAATTCAATAGGACTCTAAGGACGCCGCCTTTCAGCTGCACACACTACCTACTGAAGAACTGCCATTTCCTCAGTGGAAGACACCGTTCCCACGTTTACGGTATTCTATAACTGCTGGGGATTGCTGGCACAAACTCGTATAGGGGAATTTCATCCGAAATAACCTTAATAACCAACTTCAGTTCCGAGTAAGAACCTCGTGCTATTAAAGCCAAAATACGAAACCACAATATACGGCAAAGTTATTATTACACCTCATTATACATTCCCACTGAGAACATTCATTTTGATCCAATAACCCCCACAGATATTTCAGACAAGTTCATATACAGCAGCCCCTCCAGCGCCGGTGCGGCCTCCGATACACAAACATGAAGAGGTTAAGTGAGAGGAAATTGTCCCTTTGAGAAGATTTCTTACCTTGTTGTTCTCCAGGTTTTCTCCATCTTTTAACTTTACCGGGTCTATCTCACAAGGTTTATGGACCTCGCAGATCTGTATCACAAGGAATAGAGAAAATAAGCGTCTGTATACATAGCATAGAATATGATCATCTCCAATCCTTTTTTAGGTCTAAAGAAGCACACAAAAAATTATTAAAATAAATAAATACAGTCACTTTTTTTTTTTTTAACCTTTTTACTGCCAGAAAGGTCCGCGAACCATTGTAGATAAATACGTTGCTGGGCCTTTCTGCCAGCAGAGGGGTTAATACACAACAAAACTGCCCAGTAAAGGTAAATTGATGCAGCATTTCAGTCAAAATCCTGTTTCTGATGTGTTGAGCGTCCTTGGGTAGCCAAAGCAATTGTAGCTACACCACTCACTCTTTAGAAATAGGCAGCCATCTTGTGTGCCCTGGGGAAGCAGGATCTTTGGCGATCGATCACGGGAGAACAGATCGATCGGCAGCTTAGATAACGGCATTGCCGTAAAGGCAAGGAACTGCTGCATTTATTATATAAAAAAAAAAAAAATTGGGCAACAGGAAATACCATTTTCATACAGATATAGAAGTTGGGAAACAGGATTTTCCAAATGTCCTTTTCTTAAACAAGATATCTATGGAACTCGGCATGTTTCTGAGTTGGGCTACCGCTGTCCTACATTGGGAGATCCAGCCCGAAACAGCAAGGAGGCTAAAAGAAAGAGGGCAGTCTTAGGACTGCAAACAGATCTGGTGGGCTGATGTGTATAAATCATCTGAGATCTTGTGGCGTTTGTAGCGCCAAAAAATGGATGAAAAAAAAGAAAAGGAGGACAAGAGGAGCAGACTATGACCGATGTCCTCAGCATCCTGACATTGTGCAACTGCTCCCCCGAACTCATCCTTTTTGTTTACCAAAACCAGTTCCAAATATCTCCTGGACGCAGAAAGAGAGCAACATACTGTGGGAGAAAAGTACTTTGATAAACTGATGCTATCAGACACATGTCCAAATAGCTCTGTCAGCGTCTCTTTAATATAAGTGAAAACAGGAGCTTTGCTACATCATGTACACAGATGGTAATGGGAATACGGCACTAGATCGGTAATCAGTGCTGCCGAAAGTACACAAAGGGCACATCTCTGAAGTGTTTCTGTTTGAGAAAATAAAGCCTTCTGAGGGCTGATGGGCCTCACAGATTATGTGAGGGCTGAGTCACTGAGAAAGGAAACGTGCGGTTAGGGTTGTTGCTCAATTACTGTCCCGGAAGAATACGGTTACAATTGACCAATATAAAAACATAACTGATGCAGTACACAGAGATAGCAGGGTGTCACCATTTTCACTATGATAAGATGCAACTTATGACACTTTCAGAAGCCACCCTCTTGTAAACATGCAACGAGCTAGCCAAGGAGGTCCTTGGTTAACCTCTCTGCTGCCAGAGGAGCCTGCAATGATTAGCAAGGTATTGCAAGCCCCAGTGACAGTGACGGGGTTGGAATCCCAGCAGAGTATGCTTCTATCTCCCTGCAGCAGGTCTGCCGGTCAGGACGTACAGTACAGAGTATACTGTGTGTTTACCGTTTTCTGCACAGCAAACACACAAAGCCAGGTGTATGTGAACTACTCTCTTACAGATTACTGTATTACACTGTATCCTTGTATGTATTAGATCATTCCAGCCCTAGGATCCTTCTCTGTAATATATCATTCAGTGCTAGGCATTCCCATATTTAGAAGCCATCTAGTTTTCCATCTTTTCCCCTCAAAATACTGATTATTCACAGGCAGATCCCCCTGCTCTGGGTGTAACCGAATTATTCACTTTAGGCACTGCATTGGCTGCCTGCAAGGAAGCCCTGTTGATGAGCTAATCACTATTGGCAATCTCAGTGGACGCAACCCAGGTGCGTTAAATATTGTGGGCACGACCAACTGACTTGTTGGTACCTATGGGCCTACCTAATGCTGGACCTAACCCCCAATTTATCATTATTTCCTGAAGCGACGATATGTCGAAGGTGCGTGAGGAGACAAGATTCAGTTAAAAAAAATAAAAAAATTGAGTGATAAAAAACGAGCTTGAAATAGTCAGTAGGGTGTAACTTTACTTGAAGTATTGTTTTTCATTGCAACATGTTCAAGTTTAATCCATGTTCCCTTTACATAAACACTTTTGTTTAAATGGTAGAGATACTTAAATCAGCATTTTAGAATGTGCTACGGAGAAGCCCGGCCCTAAATGTGGTGAGGCAAGATCCCACTGCAATCTGCCTTCTGATAAACAGCTATAATTAGTTACATGCACAGTTGGTCAGTTCGGCTTAAACAACTGCTTCAGGCTTTACAATAAATAATGAACGTTCGCATGAAATTCCTCGCTTTCCATGCAGACCAGATGTAATGGGCTTGGCAGAAACCTTTGCAAGATTTTAATTTATACCCCATGTTTTCTTCCTAAGGGTTGTTCACGTTTGCTCTAGAGAATACGTACAGGAACAAAGCTGTGTGCTGAAAGAAGTGTATATGTTACCCAATAATGTTTTCATAAACTACATAAGCCTTTTTGTTTTTTTGCTTTACCATTGCCAGGGGCAAAGAATTCCTTAAGATATTTTCCTGCTGATTATAATGTCTTTGTGATCTCAAAGTGTGGCGGACTTTTAAACCACAGGGCTTTATCCTATAAAGGTGCTTTCCTCCAAATCTACTCTATCACACTCTGTAGACTTAGGCCCTACATATTCCACAGACGCAACATGTTCCTTTGCGTACGAAGCATCCAATCATGTAAGAAAAGCATACATTTTAATCTAGTCAATTAAATGTAGAGCAACTGGTAACAATTAGTTTCATACATTCCTATTAATAGTATTATTTTTGCACATGCATGCGGAACTGTTCATAATGTAAAATATACACCATTCATGCAGGGGCTCACATACAGTAACATATACTCATTATCAGAATAAGACATAAGAAGTTACTTTCCAAAACAGCCACACAGCAGTGGCACTGATTGTTATCTGTAATTTCAGCAGGCAAGGTCTTACTCACACGGCTTTTGCTTTCGCAGCATCAGTTGCCCTTAGAGACAATACCTGCATAGGGACTCGGAGGAACTGCCTAAAGATGTTGTCTTTTTTTTTTTTTTTTTACCATATTGATGCCAGTTTCCCGTTAAATCTTACCCAGCAACTACCTGAATCCAAGGTTTCCCTGATACTGCCACTGCATTAAATATGATTTGCTTTGTTTCCTAAACCTGATGCTATTATTGCGCTGGTAGTGTCCCAACCCTTGTGATCTAGGGAAAAAATACATCATCAAGTGGGCAATATTTGTTTTGTCCCCAAATGAAAGCTTCCTGACATTCATATGTTAATTAGTTCAGTGGCAATAGCTCCCATTATGGGAAGGGAGACACTAGTGTAGAGCCAACGCAGCCCCCTTTGGGAGACTAGCTAGTTCAAATATTTCAGAAAGAAAACACACACACAGTAACATTGGGCAATGTGCCACACGACTCGACACCAGATCTTTCGATCCTAAACAGTGCTAAATTGGAACTGAAATAACAATTACAGTTCCTTAAAATCGCCCGACTCATAAAATCTCTTACACATGCTGGGGAGGTATATTTACCTCGTCGATAATGGGCTTTAGTGTAACTTGCAGATAATGCATTCCTGCCAGTTTCATGGTCTCATCAATGCATTTGGACGTCAACGAGTTTCCTCGGAAAATGGTGTTTGGATCTCTGGAAAGACAAACAATAATGTGTGTAATTCAATTTCTTATAATGACCGAAAGCAACACAGCCTACAAGCAGAAGGTGAAATTACAGCAATGAGAATGTGTCATTCGGTGGCACTAAAAGCCTATCCACGTAATCAGTGCTGCCCTTCGTGCTCGGTCACCAGCACTGGACAGCACCGTCTAAACTTCCCCAGGGAGAACCTTCTCCTTGCAAATACAATAAGCAGGATAGCTGTTACCTCCCATCATTCTGAAACTGAATCACTTCCACCCACACACAAAAGTGCCTGGTGTTAAATGAACTATTGTGCTGGGTTCAAATCAAAGTTTCTCTCCTCCCCCCCCTCTCCCAACCCCTTTTATTTAGTCTGAATTATCTGAACAACATTGGACAGAGTTTCTATTTATATTGGCAGGCCAGGGAGCAACGACATAATGAAACCCGGGGCAAGGCTAGTGCAAGGCAAGTGATACTTTGAATTATGGTGAGAAAACGAATGGGAAATCGTGAAAATTGCTCTTCAATCTTGGTGCCAAGATGGGTTGGCTGCAAAATAGAGCTAAAAATAATCCATGGGGACGTGCTTTTTGACCTTACCTCATTTACCTCAAGTGAACAGACAGCTGCTTAGTGCAAAGACTGTTCAGCTGAGAGCTACTCTGAAATCCTAAAAACTGGAGTATCAGTGCAATGTACAGTATCAACTAGTCTATGCTTAATGATACTCAAGCAGCCAAGTTACATGCCCTTTAAACTCCACTGTTAACACTTAAAGTGTTCCGGGGTCGCAGGGAATCTCAATGCATGGAATGCAAACACAGGTTCTCTGTATATCACTTTTTCTACATTATTCCCTACACAAACTAACACCGTTTTTAACCTCCAGGCTTAATGGCTACAATTGTCAGAATGATTTAAAATTGCGTTAAAGCACCAATTCCCCCCTACATGTGTTTTTTGTACAGGATGGCATTTGGGGAGGGTCACCCGGGTTCCTGAGACAGTTACAGGTGAAGTTACTGAGTTTAAAATCTGCCCCCCAACTGAGACAAAATGGCCAATAAAAGGCCGCATCATCATGGGACTCTGCTTCCTATTAGAGAGGACATTTAATTCCAACTCCCCCCCCCCCCCCCCCCATGTAACCAAGAGGTTGCTCTGCTAATTTTTCCAGCAAATACTGGGGCATCACTGGAGCTGAAAATAGTGTAATTCAGCCGCGAGGGACCCCTACCTCCCACCCTGGGGATGTTGCTGATGGGGGATTGCTACTTTTAGTCGCTTTTGTACTTACTTGCAGTTAAGGGGAAAAACATGTGAAGGTGCATTACTGTAGTATGTAAACTACAAAGTCAGCATATTTTGCTAATAACGAACAGTAATTATAAAAACAAAAAGTATTCCAGCTACTGTACTTACTGAGTTCTGTTCACTTCAGCATTCGCAATTGCGCTGATGAAAGGCACAATCTTGCCATAATGTAAGAAAAGCCGAACCAGAGGTATAGCTGCTTCTTGTTTTTCTCTGCAGACTTCACCCAACACATGTGCAGCAGATGCTGAGACAGGCTGGTAAATGACGAGAGGGGGAAATAAAATGTTCAGAACATGCATTGCTTACGACACTGGCACTGAAAGCAGAAGATGAAGTTCGGGGAGGGAAAGTAATTCCCCTCTCCGAAAAATGAATATATTGCAGTGTACAATGGCACAGTTTATCTTGATACATAGTGAGCCCTCCTACCCGTGTGCCAGCGTCTCGTGACCATGGGCAAAATCGCTAAAATCGCTTTGCGCCTCAGGCATTCAATTAGATTGTAAGCGTTGTGGGGCAGGGACTCGTGATAGCAAACATCTATGTACCACGCTGCTTACACTGTTATGCTATTACACTGCAATACAAGAATATTACAGTACAGTATTATTCAACAAATTACAAGCAGCCATAAACAAAGGTCATTTCCATTCCCACAAAGATTATTTGGAGTGGAGCTCCACCTTTTGGGGGGGGGGGGGGGGGGGTATAAAAAAGGAAAAACAGAGAAAAACACAGGGGGAGTGAGATATAGAGGAAGAGTTAGTGGGTTGGGATACAGGGGGAGTGAGAGAGGGGGGGAGGGAAGATAGGAGGGGTGGCAGATGGACACGAGAGGGGGTGAGAGACACGAGAGGAGGGGTAGAGGGAAGAGGAGGGGTCGGGGGAAGAGAGGGGGTGAGGGAAGAGGGGAGGAGGGAGGGAGAGGGGGAAGAGGGGGGGGAAGAAGAGAGGGGCCAGAGAAAGACAGATGGGGCAGGGAGGTAGGAGTGTAGAGAGAGAGTGAGAGAACGAGATGAGGGGGGTGGGGGAACTGCAGGGCTGTCAACAGGGGAGTCTGGGTGGAGAGTAGACCTGGGCCCCTGGGAAAGCTGTTGGCAGTCCTGCGAACACATAGTAATAGCCAACAGGACAGTCATTGTCCTGAAGCATTCCTCCACTGGTGTCTGGAGAGGAATGGGTTGGCCAGTGGGATCATCAGCAGGAAATATTTTTAAAGTCAATCTTTTCTGGTTCTCTGTTCTCCAATCTTGCTGATGTTTACACCTTGAGCAGCTGAGTACAGCACAGTATTGCAAAGCATAACAGAGTGGAAGGAGAAGAGCACGTACTACTGTGTTTTGTTTGTTGTTTCTTTTCAGTGATTGTGCCAATTAAAAACAGGAGACTAAGGGCCTCATGCAGAGAGCAGCGCTATTTAGAATTGGAGAGGGGAATTTTTTTTAGCTTTATTGGAGAGTTTTTTTCTCCATATGCAGAAAGGGCATAAAACTGCATTTACAATCCTTTCTGCATATGGAGAGTTTCAACCAGCGCTATGAGCGCTATGAGCGCTGTTGAAACTAGTGGGAAAGAAATCGATTTTTTTTTTTTCTCCTCCACCGGCCGCGGAGCGCCAGCTGCTTGGTGGAGAGGAAAAATGTTGAAAATCGCGCCATTTTTTTGCCGCGAACAGCCACTAGATGGCGTTCGCTGCTCTCTGCATACGGCCGTTTTCAAGACTGGAGAGATTTCTGTTCTCTCCAGCCGCGCGGCGAGATTCTGAGAAAAAAAAAAATGGCGCTTTTTTTACAACTCCCCATTTTCTGCCTTTCTAAAGGCAGATTTCGCCAATACATGCCGCTTTCCCTGTTAGCGCTGCTCTCTGCATGAGGCCCTAAATCTCCAAGTTTATACAGTGTCATATCTGTTTTATCATCACAACATGAACAGGGTCATTAAGAGGTCTTACATGTCCTGCACGTTCTTCTAAGCAGCAGTGGCACTTACGCTCAACAACATCCATTACATAAAGTGGAGTAGCGAGACTGGCCCCATGTGAGGCTGACCCTTTAATGCATGTAACTGCATGGAAAACTCCAGTTGACTTAAATGGGAGTTTCATGCGCTAGTGGCTCGATATGCACCATCAGTTTAATCACTAACCTTCATAGAATGTAATTGAAGTATTGGCTGAGATGTTTAATGGATCAAAAGAGTCCCATGCAAGACCAAAGTGACCCAATACCAGTCTTCCCCCAGAACAAAAGGGACTTTGTTGGCCCTCTTAACTGTGGGGTATGTTTCACAGGAAACACAGTAAAAGCCCTGGCTCTGGCTTTGCCTTAAAGTCAGTGAAATAATGGTGTCACCCACTAATACTGCAGTTCCCTAGAAACCGTCCCTAAACAGCACAGATACAGGCACTGCAACATCTGCAGGTCGTGTCTGTTCCCTGGTATGACTAAGAGTGCGGCTTGGTTACATTCCACACATCAAGATTGCCAAAAAGAACAGAACATGTTGCTTCATCCAGGTGCAATGCAGGTCAGATCACAGAAAGCTCAAAATGATCACGTGTGTAGAGGACGACACTGGGTCCAGACATGCAAATGAGACTTTATTCAATGAGTGATTACACTTATTACGTTTCAAAATCCCATGTTTCAGCCACTAATGGGTTCATCAAGGTTATCCTTGGTATTCTTCAACACCTCTATCTGCGGTCCATGATGAAACCCCTGGATTGTCAAAATGTTGGCTGACACACATTCACTGAAGAATTACTGTTAATAAGATGTCATCTGTGCTCTGGGCCCTGTCTAATTCATACAGACAGTGTGGCACAGGGCTTCTGTAATTACAGCAAGCTGCAGCCTGATCTACAGTATTGAAAACCATTTCCAAATTACTCTGATAAGTGCGGAGATTACAGAAGCTCTTTGGTACTCTCTAGCAAGCTTGTCAACAATTAAAAAGTATGTTCCCCCATTCAACTAAAATAAGATAATTACTTTGCACAGCCTAATGTTCCTCCCTGTGTCAGAACTCTGTCACACTGTCCATGCTACAGCCCAGTAGGGCTCTGACGTGTACAGAAATGCATAGGGAAAAACCGCACATTGATCTGCTTAACTGGAGATGTGCGAACGTGCCCTGGTTTACGAAGCAAAAGTTCCTCTAATTGTCCTTTAAAATTCATGAATAAAGCAAAAGTTATATCAAGCTAAAACAAATATTTTTTGAAGATATTCTCAGCCTGTGGTTTTGGACAAATACTGTATCTTAAGAACTTTTTTTGCCAATTTTACCAAATATACGACATCGTCTAAACGTTTCGCCCAACTCAACTAATGACCTAAAATGTGCCTAATTAAGTTCAATTACTACTTGCAATCTTTAACATATTAAGGAATACTCTGGACAACAATGTATAAAAAGAATAAGCATTAACTATTGATGAGCTCACAATGTATATTTATACATTTACAGGGTTTTTTTTTTTTTTAATGTGGGCAATTAACCCTTTAAATGACATACTGTACTCTTTCATGGAGAGGTTTCAACGTTTTACAACTGCTATACACTATACTACCCAGGGAAGTAACATGGACTGCATTTCTCTCAACTGTTAAAAAGATATGAAACACTAAAACATACTACATGAAATGAATGAAGAACAATGCAGTGCAAGTCCTACAATCAATCAATGAGGCTATATACAGTTTTTTTTATTTTTTTTTTAAAGCAGAGGGGACAGGTGCGGAAGTACTGTAGTCATTTACCAGAAAATAACACGCCCAGAAAGAAAAGCCCCGCACTGTGTTTACAGTTAGATGCTTTACCACACTCACAGAGGAACAGCTTGGGTGTGTCTTCACATATAGTAGAGAAAGGGCTGATAATATCTTTTGTGGCGAGAAGAAAACACACTTTTGGAAGATTTCTCCGTGTAAGGCTGTACACCTGTGGGGAAGCAGCAAAGACACCCAAAAAGTGCCTGTAACAAACATTGTACCTCAACATCTGCAGATTTTAACAAGAGGTCTTGTAGGGGGCTGTAGTAGTCGCTGGAAAAAACGTGATCCTCTGTATAAACCACGTTTAACCGCAGGGAGCCCAGGTCATCTGGCTTCACTGACTTGCCATTGTCTCTGGGCTGCAGAAAGTACCTGATGCCAGAAGAAAAAATGAATTAGTGACATTGCTTTGTTGCTGTGCACTTGTGACTTGTGTTACTGGTGATTATGGTACTATCTGCTGTCACATATCAGGCCTTATTGTGCTAGTATTAGCACTGCACGGTAACATTTTTGAACAACATGTGAATTCTCAACTTGGGGCATTACAGGTAATCAATTAAACATGCAATACCCGTTAAGAAATCATTAGGCCTCGGCCAGGCTCCCTGCTGGCGTGCTGAGGCACGCTGAGGCTCAGTGAAAGCGGATGCTTTCCCTGGCCTTGCGGTTGCTTACCGCACGCGTTGTCAGCGGGCCGTCAGGGGGCGGGCACATCACTGGCCGGGGGCGGGCCAGTGACGTCACGGAGCTGGTTCGCCCTCATTGGGCGAACCGCTCACGTGACCGGCCTGTCGCGCCGGCAAGCGGGGGAATATTAAATTCCCCTAAGACCTATGTTTCAGCGCGCTTGCGGAAGCGTAGGTGAGCCCCTACTAAAGCCGCTCTAATTGCGGCTGTAGGGGCTCAGTGCTGAGCGGGAGCGCGCGTCAGCGCACTTCCGCCAGCAAGCAGGGAACATGGCCGAGGCCTTATATACATTTTACAGTACATATTCTTAGCCCGTTGATATATTCTTGAAATACTGTAGCACTGCAGAAGATATGAAATCAAGTCTGTTCCCGCTGAAGGTAAGTCATCGAAGAACACTCATTTCTTTTAATGAAAAATAATTACACAATCTGTATAGAACTTCTTCCAATTTTAAAGGACACTAAACCACTCAAAAAAACATTGGTTACACCCAGTAAAAATGTACAACACTGACTGAAATATGACATAATCCATAAATGCCTAACAACTAAAAGTCTTAGTCACTGGCCGCTCATATAAAGGGAGCTCCCTTGGCCACCATATTGTGATTTATTACAGTAGTTTTTCTTATATTAAAGTGTGTCCTGGGCTAGGCAAACTGGAATGTTAGCGTCTTAAACAGCTTTGTACTGTGCACCAGGGATTCTGTGCTGCACTCTGAGCACAAGCAGGGACATGCAGGAGGCAGCTGAGTCAATGAAAAACCACCAGGTTATTAAACATACTAAGCATACCCAGGAGGTAAGGCACAGGATGGAACATAAGTAGTGTGAACTGAGAATTAAAGCTTTATTACCCCTGATATAGAGAACCATCACCTGGGTGTACCTATTGCTGCTGCCATCCAAACAGATTTCAACGTGTCTGTACATATGTCACATGAACGTTACCAGCACCTTACTTCTTTTATAGTATCTCTTTATTGCGTTCTCCGTTTACGGCCCTGCAGTGCACACACCACTGTACATATATACGCGTTCACTTCCTGCACTATAGAGTTTGCAATCTAACTTAATTGCCGGAGACACAGGAAGGTATTTGAATTTGCCAATTTTTACAAGGAGCTGACACCCGGATCTGAGTGCGGGCGTGTTGTGCCTCACAGGCAGTAACAAGACCACCACTGACATTAATACACGTTTCTGTAATGAGGCTACAGGACTCTGAAAGACCCCTCATGGACCATGCACCTCAGTATCTTCTGATGCTGAGAGGGGTCTGGGCCTTAGTCTATGCAAAGCAGCTTCAGTTGAGCATCATTATTAAATGAAGTGGCATTATTAAAAAGTATTGATCTTGTATCTGATTGCAAAGCTGTATGGATGCAACAGTCCATAGGGTTATATTATTGGATCAAAAACAAAGCCCCATTTTTGTTAATACCATTTTTTAAACAAATAAAAGATGTGCAAGTGTAGGTATGAAAATGAATATGACGTTCGACTCCTACTTCTGTCTTCCATTGTTTTTAGGCCACTATTACAATATGCTGTCAATCAACCTTTGTTCTGCTGGGAAGATGAATGGCGCTCAAATCCTTTTAAGGCTAAGGGGAGATAGCCTTATAGCATATTTAATATGGTTCTTACTCAACCAATAATCATCTGTTTCCATTTAAATCCATTACAAGACGCCAATAATGTTTTTAAACACCTATGGGGATCGCACTGACAGCACGGCCGGTTCCTGAGGATCTGGCTGATTTTCTAGATTGAGGACAACATGACAGGCATATGGTAGGGCTTGATTAAAACATATATAAGAACACACTAAGGAGGGTAAGTCAGCAGACACACACTGTTACACGTGCAAACTAGAGCAACGTTTCAAGGCCCCCTGACCCTTCGTCAGGCTGGAAAAGGCTACGAAAGAGCCAGGAGTACTTAAAACGTTGCTGTAGTTTGCTCATGTAACAGTGACCTCCTGCTGACTTACCTTTCCTTGTGTGTTCTTTAGAGTGTCACAAAACAGAGACAATACAAAAAACAAATATGAAGAAACTTGGTGAGGCCAAAAGGAACACGTCAGTTTGTCATTATCTCATTTCTTTGAGTGCTGATTCAATGTTTTTTTTTTTTAGTTGTATGCATCCCGCGGTACCGGAACCTAGCACCTCTATCTAAGTAATATAGTACAGGGTGAGGGGAAGTTAATTCAAATTTTTTAGTGCCTGAAAAAAATAATGGATTATAATAAAACTTGAGGGATGCAGATTTCTATAATCATCCTTCCTAAACTCAGGTTGTGTGCAGTAGAGTTTTGCGCCAAATATTACGGTGGCCATTTTATACTTTGTTATACTGTAGATGCGATGGAATATTGGAAAAATATTTACATGCCTCTTTGGACCTTTGGCTCCTACTCTGTTCTTTCTTTTAAGTTTAAACCTATTTTATACATGAACTGCGTGCTTAAAAAGAAAACAGGCTTATAAAGCAACATTCATTTTTTAGAATGATGATTACATTTATATTATTACATTCTAATGAATCCTGGTTTTCTTTTTTCCCCCCACGATCTGGCAAAATAAGTTACTGTATCGCAATTGTACCTCAACTTTGACATAAACACTGAAGCTCCAGGTGTTCTTTTTTTTTTCTACCTAATTGTGCAGAAATGAATAATAATAGAATGGGGTTGGTTAGATTTTCTCAACGGGAATGGAGAAACATGATATGAAATTCAAATACATTGGTTTAGTGAAGCCAAGGATCAATCAATCAACCAATCACTATACACTGATAAACTACTGTAGTTACCTGGGGTATAAAATAATTTAAGCTGCGCTCGTTTTTGTAGTTTGTCATTCAGGGACTATGTGATTCTCAGTTGTGGGGTTTTATCTCCAGACCAGAGTTCATGAAAGTGTTTAGCCTGACTCGGTACAGATACCCAAACGTTAACCCCTCATGTCAAGTAGTTGAGTAAATGGCACATAAAAGCTACACAAACAAGCAGTATGTACATTTGTTTGGGTTGGCTTGATTCAAATACCTGAAGCCAAAACTAAACCCCGTATGCCAAGTAGGTTAGTAAGAGTCCCGTGAAAGCTCCTCAAATATGATGAGCAAACAACATCTCTGCATATACAACATAGTTACCATGCTTCAAAGCAGCTTGACTGCCGGAGAACCTTCAGTGGGATCCTACGTTCTCCAAGAAACTCATCCCCAAACTTCAGATTACTGGCATTCCACAGATCAACTCTGCAAAGAGAAAGGGTCTCCCTTTATACACTCGTACAGATCACAGATTATTCATTGTGAAATGGTTGCCGTTTTGGCAGCTCTAAGAGCCAGAATTTGTTTGTAAGCAGCGATACCCTTTATTTGAATATGCAAAAATATCAATCTTAGCCTTAACAAAACATAGATTCTCATTTTCTCTCCCTCACACTCGCTCATCAAATAAGTTTTATTGGCATGACAAACACATTTCAGTATTGCCAAAGCATGAATAACAGGGTGTAGGGTATAATATTTACACACTACATGGGTAACAGTTACACACAGGGATGCACGACGCATCTTATTATAACATATGCACTGGGTAACACCTCTCTCTCGTGTGGAAAAACTGGAGTGTAATCTACCCACAGAGAAAAGGTCTCTCTTTTGCTCTCAAAGTGCCATATTACATAGCCTCCATACTGAACAGGAAAGGTCTCATGTAACTCACGCTGAATGAGCAATTCTTCTTTAAATCACAAAAAAGAAATGGATAAAACTGGATTGAAACGCAGTCTCAATCATTTCCAGGATGCTGTGGTTCTACTAAAAGACCATTTGATTAAGGCATTCCTAAGTAGAAACCAAGTTGAGACACCCCAAAAGTTAAAAGTGCTATCACACGTGCAAACCCGTTTTAAAATCACCTACCTAATCTCCATCTTGTCCACGTCATCTTCTTCAATTTCAAAATGAGACTTCTTGTTGTAACTAGAGGGCTTGGTCACCTAGGTCAGGGAAAGAAAGCAGAGATCTGAGCCCTGAGCACGTGTTTCCCTTACCCCGGCATGTTAAGAACTAGTATTTCGCTCACTCCAAGTTAACATTTAAAAGCAAATAACTCGCGCTAGAACGGCTAAATCCATGGCAGGCTGCGGTAGCACGTGACACGCACTGCAGAACGTGCGCACCGCCACTGAAGTACAGGCGTGAACTTGTTGGAGTAAAGGCATTTGCCTCGTAGCAAAAAACCATAAAATAAAAATGAAAACGCCGGTGGAAAATCCGATATACGTCAAACAGAAGGAGATGAGCTCCTTTTCTTAAGCAACCAAACCTGTTTTGGGATTTTTTTTTTTACAACATACTCTATCCTTCATTGTGACCTTTGTGAACTTTTCAATATACTGCAAAGTTTACATTTATAAGGGAGAGTCATTTACAGGCACCACAGGCTGGCAATTACATAAATCAATTATTGCTGAATTTCACACGTACAAACATACATACACACAGTCCTATATATGTGTGTGTGTGTATGTGCGTTCGTACACACACACACAATTTAAGTTATGGTGGGTGAAAAGGTGACTAAAAAACCCTCCACCGTATAGCATATAAAACTATTACTTGTGAGCACATTCACATGTCTTAGACAGGTCTGCAACCCTGCCTTTCACCATTATCACCTCGCATACAACACTTCCACTTAAATAATGTGTGGTGAAGACCTACTTCATGTCTCAAGTTGCAAAGCCAGTAAAACTAACCTCACGCTGACGAGAACCACAAGGTCGAAACAGTCTGTCTGTGAGTGGGTTTATTGGCTTTGCATCTCATGCCAGGCTATGTTTAAAAGCTGTGTTTAAAGCAGCGTGCATTGGCTTAAGGGTATAACCATGTAATGTGGTCTTGAGACAAAAGGTGGCACTGTGTGCTCATTTGCATGTCATTTCCCAGAATCCCTTGCTGCAGTGGAAGTGCTGTAGGCGAGGTGATAATGGTGAAAGGCGGGGTTGCAGACTTGTCTAAGACATGTGAATGTGCTCACAAGTAATATTTTTATATGCTATATACACACACACACACACACGCATACACACAATCTCTCTCCTGGAGCAAGGCTAAGCTCTGATTGCATTTCTAGGGCAAAGGGGATGTATGGCTGCTGGAGATACTGTGCTGCCTTTTTATTCAACGTCTAACACATCTGTCACTGTACTTAGTGATAATGCTCCAGTGTGTAAAAGAAGTCCCTGTTTGATCTGCACTAGTGATTTACTTCATACACTGGACTTAAAGTATATATTTTTTTCATTCACTTATACAGTATTTAGTATGTTTTATATCCTGGAAATCTCTCCATATAAACACAATGTTTGATGTGGTGTTTTGTTTTCTATTTGTGAGATCTATGTACTGTATGATGCTGCACAAAGGCTGTATTTGGCCATAGTATATCAAAGTTTGCTGCTTTTACTATGATTCTATAATGTTCTCACTTTGCCTCATTAGCTCATTATAAATGGTCCTATACATAGGATGTGATTATTGCCAGAAACCTCGCACCAGGTCGTAATGTTTTTACTTCTATTTTAACTTGTGCGCCGTTATGGTTTTCTTTTCTTAGATATACAATAGTTTTATATATATTTTTATTGACCCTTTTCTTTCTGCCCACATATAGATGACTTCCTTTTCTCCCAGCTTGTATGTGTGTATGTACATATACTGTACATTTGTATGTATTTTGGATCACTTCTGTGATTTATATTGACTTTGTATATATTTATATTATATACAAAGTCAATATAAATCACAAAAGTGATCCAAATACATTCAAATGTATATGTACACACACACACACACACACACACACACACACACACACACACACACACACAATCACTATATATAATCACAATATATATATATATATATTTTTTTTTTCAAATTATATAATCAATATGATATACAAAGATAAAAAACGTGGGCCGTAGGGAAATGTCTTATCATGGGATTATAATGCACGGCACATATTCATATATGAACTTGCACTGCAAGACTTCCAGAGTCTAAATACATGGATGGGACTATGACCCCTTCCATTGGCTGAGCATGGTGTATGCTGCTCTGCATTGGGGCCGCAGGAAACCAGCAGCTCGTCAGCTGTGAGAAATTATAACAGAAGTAGTTTCAGTGAGACATGAATATCTTTTTCCATGATCAAAATATGGAGGTTTTGTGGTTTTAGTCCCTCTCACACTGAAGCAGGAAACTTGAGCGAAACATACCACACCCAAGAGCGGACCACAACAAGGCCTTTCAGTGACAACTGAAAACTCAGAAAACCACAGGCACAATTTTGAACTTTGGTCTAACTTGGGTGGGGCAGGTTTTAACAAAAAACAAAACAAAAAAAAAACTCTTCTGCAAGTTGTACGTCCCATGCAAACATCCTTGTACTGTACATCATAGAAATTATGCACAGTGATATTTAGAGATATGTATTTTGAATTTAAAAAATAAAATATAGTAGATAGCCATACTAATTATGGTTGGTTATGATGCGTATCAGTGTGTAAGGTGCAGGGAGACCAGTGTATGTATCAGTGTGTAAGGTGCAGGGGGACCAGTGTATGTATCAGTGTGTAAGGTGCCGGGAGACCAGTATATGTATCAGTGTGTAAGGTGCAGGGAGACCAGTGTATGTATCAGTGTGTAAGGTGCAGGGAGACCAGTGTATGTATCAGTGTGTAAGGTGCAGGGAGACCAGTGTATGTATCAGTGTGTAAGGTGCAGGGAGACCAGTGTATGTATCAGTGTGTAAGGTGCAGGGAGACCAGTGTATGTATCAGTGTGTAAGGTGCAGGGAGACCAGTGTATGTATCAGTGTGTAAGGTGCAGGGAGACCAGTGTATGTATCAGTGTGTAAGGTGCAGGGAGACCAGTGTATGTATCAGTGTGTAAGGTGCAGGGGGACCAGTGTATGTATCAGTGTGTAAGGTGCAGGGGGACCAGTGTATGTATCAGTGTGTAAGGTTCAGGGGGACTAGTGTATGTATCAGTGTGTAAGGTGCAGGGAGACCAGTGTATGTATCAGTGTGTAAGGTGCAGGGAGACCAGTGTATGTATCAGTGTGTAAGGTGCAGGGAGACCAGTGTATGTATCAGTGTGTAAGGTGCAGGGAGACCAGTGTATGTATCAGTGTGTAAGGTTCAGGGGGACTAGTGTATGTATCAGTGTGTAAGGTGCAGGGAGACCAGTGTATGTATCAGTGTGTAAGGTGCAGGGGGACCAGTGTATGTATCAGTGTGTAAGGTGCAGGGAGACCAGTGTATGTATCAGTGTGTAAGGTGCAGGGAGACCAGTGTATGTATCAGTGTGTAAGGTGCAGGGGGACCAGTGTATGTATCAGTGTGTAAGGTGCAGGGAGATTAGTGTATGTATCAGTGTGTAAGGTGCAGGGGACCAGTGTATGTATCAGTGTGTAAGGTGCAGGGGGACCAGTGTATGTATCAGTGTGTAAGGTGCAGGGGGACCAGTGTATGTATCAGTGTGTAAGGTGCAGGGGGACCAGTGTATGTATCAGTGTGTAAGGTGCAGGGGGACCAGTGTATGTATCAGTGTGTAAGGTGCAGGGGGACCAGTGTATGTATCAGTGTGTAAGGTGCAGGGGGACCAGTGTATGTATCAGTGTGTAAGGTGCAGGGGGACCAGTGTATGTATCAGTGTGTAAGGTGCAGGGGGACCAGTGTATGTATCAGTGTGTAAGGTGCAGGGGGACCAGTGTATGTATCAGTGTGTAAGGTGCAGGGGGACCAGTGTATGTATCAGTGTGTAAGGTTCAGGGGGACTAGTGTATGTATCAGTGTGTAAGGTGCAGGGAGACCAGTGTATGTATCAGTGTGTAAGGTGCAGGGAGACCGGTGTATGTATCAGTGTGTAAGGTGCAGGGAGACCAGTGTATGTATCAGTGTGTAAGGTGCAGGGAGACCAGTGTATGTATCAGTGTGTAAGGTTCAGGGGGACCAGTGTATGTATCAGTGTGTAAGGTTCAGGGGGACCAGTGTATGTATCAGTGTGTAAGGTGCAGGGGGACCAGTGTATATCAGTGTGTAAGGTGCAGGGGGACCAGTGTATGTATCAGTGTTAAGAGGGGTGGTGGGTCACAGAGGTGGCCTAAAAGATTCCTATTTGCACTCGCTAGACCAGTTAGTTAGGCTAGGAAAAATTCAATCCTTGGAGATAGCTCCGTAGCCATACATGTACAATTATAAAATCATATTTATTAAACATATATACAAAAGACTTAATGTCTAAAATTCCACTATGTGGTTTCTGGAAACACAGAGAGAGCACCGGGGTAGTGCAGTGTAGCTATGAGAGTGATTCAAATTGTGGGAGACTGTTGTTTAGTATACTGTCGTATTGGTTCTGCTGATGTTCCCATCATAATCCCATATTAGTATCATAAAGGTATATAACCTGTGTAGTGGGTTGGGATCACAGCGTGGGAGGGTTACTAGGTAGTTATGGCTAATAGCCGTGTAAGGTGGGGCTATGTATTTCAGGGTAACGTCCCTATATGTCAGGTGATATCTAGACAGAATTGTTTAGGGACCCCTATATACTGTCCCTCTACCTTCCTAGAGTAAGGTGCCTGGTGCGCCTGATGTATGCGCCCCACTAGGCAAAACCGATAGTAGTCTGGGCGTCACTACATATAGTATGGCTCCGTTTTTAGTTAGGAAGCCAGTGCTGTTATTGGTGCTGTCTAAATGCATGCACCAGTATGTCTGTAGCGCGCTCCCTTTAGCTGTTCATACGACCTGTCAGCCTGAAAAATCTCTCAGCTTCCCACTTTGTGTTCCTCCGCGACTCCAGATGACGTCACCGGAAGTGCGTCATCACGTACCAACGCACGTTTCACGCTCGTAGGCGCTTCGTCAGGGTAATGGGAGTGACGTCACTAGTCTCCTCCCTACTCTAAATACTGGTTGGTTGGGGGCGTGTAGCATCTCCCAACCAATCAAAGAATATATTCTTTGACCATATAGGGATGGGGTTCTTACATCCACTCCCAAGATACGAACAATGAGAGAACAAGACAATGGGCAGTTAAATAGAGTCCTAAACTCCTCTAAGTCCGTATTGACTTTAGAGGCGGACCTTAGCAGAAGCTAACACTCCTACACCTCACACACATATACCTGGATGTAAGATAAAGAAACACTATCTGAGGTACCCATTGCTGACAATCATCCTAGACGATGATCAATAACATCTTGGACTACCCCATACCATATACATTCATTCAAACTGATATCAAAGGCAGACCAATTCGCAGTATTTATACACCCCTCATATGACTTTGCCATATCACACGCGCTATACATCCTGTGCTGATTATGTACAATCATTTCTGCCCCTTATGAGAGTACACAACACTCCATGCACTGATTCGGATACGTTACCAAGGTAACATGAATCACTGATAGCCGGACGCACATTACACATACCCCTTAACGGGGATTATTTACAGCTGTCCTCCTATCCATACAACCCTGGGATTGGTTGGGAGATGCTACACGCCCCCAACCAACCAGTATTTAGAGTAGGGAGGAGACTAGTGACGTCACTCCCATTACCCTGACGAAGCGCCTACGAGCGTGAAACGTGCGTTGGTACGTGATGACGCACTTCCGGTGACGTCATCTGGAGTCGCGGAGGAACACAAAGTGGGAAGCTGAGAGATTTTTCAGGCTGACAGGTCGTATGAACAGCTAAAGGGAGCGCGCTACAGACATACTGGTGCATGCATTTAGACAGCACCAATAACAGCACTGGCTTCCTAACTAAAAACGGAGCCATACTATATGTAGTGACGCCCAGACTACTATCGGTTTTGCCTAGTGGGGCGCATACATCAGGCGCACCAGGCACCTTACTCTAGGAAGGTAGAGGGACAGTATATAGGGGTCCCTAAACAATTCTGTCTAGATATCACCTGACATATAGGGACGTTACCCTGAAATACATAGCCCCACCTTACACGGCTATTAGCCATAACTACCTAGTAACCCTCCCACGCTGTGATCCCAACCCACTACACAGGTTATATACCTTTATGATACTAATATGGGATTATGATGGGAACATCAGCAGAACCAATACGACAGTATACTAAACAATAGTCTCCCACAATTTGAATCACTCTCATAGCTACACTGCACTACCCCGGTGCTCTCTCTGTGTTTCCAGAAACCACATAGTGGAATTTTAGACATTAAGTCTTTTGTATATATGTTTAATAAATATGATTTTATAATTGTACATGTATGGCTACGGAGCTATCTCCAAGGATTGAATTTTTCCTAGCCTAACTAACTGGTCTAGCGAGTGCAAATAGGAATCTTTTAGGCCACCTCTGTGACCCACCACCCCTCTTAACTTGACTATATATCCCGTATGTACCCTATTATTCTCTCCCAGTAATATATTTTATTCCAATCTATGGAGAGCGGCAGCCAACCCCTGCTTTGTTATATATGTATCAGTGTGTAAGGTGCAGGGGGACCAGTGTATGTATCAGTGTGTAAGGTTCAGGGGGACCAGTGTATGTATCAGTGTGTAAGGTGCAGGGGGACCAGTGTATATCAGTGTGTAAGGTGCAGGGGGACCAGTGTATGTATCAGTGTGTAAGGTGCAGGGGGACCAGTGTATGTATCAGTGTGTAAGGTGCAGGGGGACCAGTGTATGTATCAGTGTGTAAGGTGCAGGGAGATTAGTGTATGCAGGGCTGCCAACAGGGCGGGGGGCAGCCAGTGCTGGTGTCCCGGGCCCCCTGCGCGGCCGTGCCCGATATATTAAAAAAAAAGAGAGAAAAAAAGCCGGCGATCCCCCACCCCAGACCCCCTCCCCTCCCCCCCACCTCCCCTCCCCATGCGCAGAGCCGAGGTCCAGGCGCGCAAGCACAGGGAAAGCAGGGTGTCTGGCCTGTGGCTGTGGGCCCGCTTCCCACCCTGCTCCTAACTGGGACAGAGGGGAAGCGCCATGGCAGGCCCGCGCGCCGCCCTGCATCCCCCGCCAGCCCAGCTCCCCCTGCGTGCCCGCCTCCAGCCATGGAATCCGCAGTCTCACCCCCCACCCAGCCGCCCACCTCCCCCTCCTCCTCCCCCAGCCACGCCGCCCCCCCAGCCGCCCACCTCCCGCCCCGGGGATATCGGGGGCAGGAGGGGAAGCGTCTGGCGGGCAAGAAGCAGCACCCACCCGGTCAAGGTCAGTCACCCACCCACCAACCCACTTACTCACTCACTCGCCCAGTCACTCCCTCGCTCGCCCAGTCACTCCCTCGCTCGCCCAGTCACTCCCTCGCTCGCCCAGTCACTCCCTCGCTCGCCAAGTCACTCCCTCGCTCGCCCAGTCACTCAGTCAAACCCACCCAGGCAGGCACCTGTCTTTTGTTGAAAATATAAAAATAAACAGATTGCATTGTAATGTTTTTTTCCGCATTACAATAAGAAGAAAACAGTTAAGTAAAAGTTGCGCACTAAAAAATATTTTTTCATGGTAGGTGCGCTATGGGTTCGGGGGGGGGGAGGGGGAGTCCTGCTCCTTTCATTTGTCCTGGGCCCCATGATTTCTATTGGCGGCCCTGAGTGCATGCATCAGTGTGTAAGGTGCAAGGTTACCAGTGTATCCGTGCGTAAGGTGCAAGGTTACCAGTGTATCCGTGCGTAAGGTGCAAGGTTACCAGTGTATCCGTGTGTACGGTGCAAGGTTACCAGTGTATCCGTGTGTAAGGTGCAAGGTTACCAGTGTATCCGTGTGTAAGGTGCAAGGTTACCAGTGTATCCATGTGTAAGGTGCAAGTTACCAGTGTATCCGTGTGTAAGGTGCAAGGTTACCAGTGTATCCGTGTGTAAGGTGCAAGGTTACCAGTGTATCCGTGTGTACGGTGCAAGGTTACCAGTGTATCCGTGTGTAAGGTGCAAGGTTACCAGTGTATCCGTGTGTAAGGTGCAAGGTTACCAGTGTATCCGTGTGTACGGTGCAAGGTTACCAGTGTATCCGTGTGTAAGGTGCAAGGTTACCAGTGTATCCGTGTGTAAGGTGCAAGGTTACCAGTGTATCCATGTGTAAGGTGCAAGTTACCAGTGTATCCGTGTGTAAGGTGCAAGGTTACCAGTGTATCCGTGTGTAAGGTGCAAGGTTACCAGTGTATCCGTGTGTACGGTGCAAGGTTACCAGTGTATCCGTGTGTAAGGTGCAAGGTTACCAGTGTATCCGTGTGTAAGGTGCAAGGTTACCAGTGTATCCATGTGTAAGGTGCAAGTTACCAGTGTATCCGTGTGTAAGGTGCAAGTTACCAGTGTATCCGTGTGTAAGGTATAGGAGGACCAGTGTATGCACCAGTGTGTAAGGTGCAAGGTTACCAGTGTATCAGTGTGTAAGGTGCAAGGTGACCAGGGTATGTATTGTATCAGTGTGAAAGGTGCAAGGTTACCAGGGTACGTATTGTATCAGTGTGTAAGGTGCAAGGTGACCTGATATTCCACTCCTTCACCACATGTTTAGCACTTCCTTCCTAATGTGAAACTTGCATCCCGTTCTACCCTTTCGCTCATATGTGTGAAGACAGCGAGAGTTATCCAACATCTCCCAAGAGACAGAGGGTAGGCTCCCATAACTGGTGACAAGGACAATGTGTGGTCTCAGCATCTTCTGCCAATGGCTGCGGAGCTCCTCTTGGCAGGGTTGACGTTTACAGTTTCAAAAGACCGTCGTCAAAAAAAACAAAACAAAAAAAAAACACGGGTAAACTGACAACTATGGGATGAACTGGGATTTCGTCTCATCACCACGCCCCCCACCAGAATACCAACCTCAAAATAAAACACTTCGTCGAACTGGGGGTTGTTGGTCTTTTTCCTGGCTTTAGTCTTTTTCGCTTCAGACCTGGAAGGTGTGCAGGAAGAAAATAAAACTATTGACACGGACAGGAAAGGTCATGTCTAATTTATATGCACATAATCACGGACAGTTGTACATCCAATTACAGGACTGGCAGATGCATCAATACATTGGAAATATAGCTGCTACAAAGTTTAGCACCTCTGTCATTACAGTATGTTACAGATTAAGTATCAGAGATACATTGTTATTAACAAATATTTATCACGATAAAAGTTGTGTATTGCATATAGAGATGTAGCACCATGCTGCTAGCTGTACAGTATACGTACCTTGATGGCCCCAATAAAGTTACTGTGGCATAAGGATCACACTGACCATTCACGATGGGCAGGCCCTGGCATTCTAAAACGCTGTAAATACAAACATATCGTAACATTGGTATACATATCATAAGTATACATCCACATTGACAGATTTAGGTTAGTAACTTCTCAGTCCCTGCTGATATATTCCCTAAATGAATTATTTCTAACCTTTTCAACATCCCCTCCCATGCCACCTCCCCCCACAAAAGCAAAGCTACGGGGTCCACATTTTGTGATGGGTGCACAATGCAAGATGAACAAAGTTTAAAGGGTTGGGTACACCAAAAATCATATTAACTAAATAAGGATTAAACTCCGTTATATATTATTAATAATATATTAATTGGTTTATCCATGTAGCGAACCTGCCTGCTCTCATTGTGGCTGGCTCTGGGTCACACTCTCTGACCCACGATGCTGCTCTTGTCGCCACTCCATGCCCTGTCTGCCCTTTCTGTATCTCTTATCATGTAAGCCCCTCCTAACTTTCTGAGCACCTCGCCCTAGCTTTGTGGGCACGGGGCAGGTGGGGAAACGTTGCTCTCAGAAAAAATTACATATGATGGGCTTCAGTAATTATTGGGTGACCACAGGTGCCACGGAAGTGGCAGTCACATTAGAAATGACAAAGAAGCAGGTTAGCGATGTACCATCTTTCCAGTGCCAAAAGTTTTCAAAATGGACTAGTAACACACGACACACATTACAACCTATAGGTGTTTTGCTCAAGTACCTGTGCCACTCGAGACGTGTGTGTAACTAAACGCTTATGTCTTAGCGCTGAAAGTGGGCAGGAACAATAGGAATAAATAGCAACACCTATGCAAACATAACATCACATGATACTATGATAAGGGTTTACAGGTGACCCCTTTCAGGGGCCTGCAGCACAGTTTACAGCAATGTACGGTAGGCATCTCCAGCACTGCCAGAACGTACATAAAGAAAGAAATCATCTCCCATTTTGGCAAACGTACCAGCAGAAGCCATCGGCTATCGGTAGTAAAAATAACTTGGGTGTGACGGCGTATACAAGATATTTTATGAAATGGAAAAAAGAAAAGGGTCAATTTGAAATTGAAGTCTTGAGGGCTGACAGAAAATATTACAGGTTATGACATCTGTTATGACAAATAGAAGTTTCGCAACTAAGAAAAATGTAAAAGATCTTGCTTTAAAGCAGCATTCCAGGCTGCCGTTTTATTTATTTTCCTTTTCATATATGCATCAATACAATCCACACAGTTATAAGTAATTAGCTAAGTTGCCGATCGATCGCCAAAGATTCGGCAAGGGGGTTCACTAAATGGCTGTCAGTGCAACAGAGGAGGATCAAAGATGCAAAGTTCTGTGGGGAAGATCATGTGACCAGGCAGTCACTAGATACAACAGGTGCACTGCTAGAGATAGAGGCCAGGGCTCACAAAGGGTTGTGCCAGAGCCTGTTTCAGAAGAGGAAGGGGGGGTGTGACTTTGTAAATGGTTGCTATAGAAACAACAAATGCTTGTTACATTATAATACATTAAAAAATGACACAGTTAAAAAAAAAATGCTACAATATTTTCTCATAGTACAGAACTGATTTATAATAATAAAAAAAAACTACACATGTAGGATATTGCTTGGTCTGCAGCATAAGGCTGAGTCCATGGTGACTTCAGCCATGCGGAGGCGCGCTGAGGCTGAGGGAAAGTGGGTGCTTTCCCTGGCCTTAGTTCGCGCACAGTCCGGGGGCATGTTGGGGGGCGGGCCAGTGACGTCACGGAGCTGGTTCGCCTCATTGGGTGAACCGCTCACATGACTGGCCCTGCGCTCCCATGAGTGCTCAAACTAAAAAATTAATGTCGGCTACGCTTTCGCACGCTTGAGGAAGCGTGCGCGAGCCCCTGCTAAAGCCGTTCTCATTGCGGCTGCAGGGGCTCACTGACAAGCGTCAGCACGCCTCAGCGGATAAGCGCTGACCATGGACTCAGCCTTAAGCAGCACTTCTGTAACACTTTTTTAATACATTTTTGAAGTGAAACTTCTTAGCCGACGGTGGATCATAGTAAAATCTCATAGGGTAAAATGGGTTTAGTTGTAACACACTTTGAAATGGAAGTAGCATACTGCGCATGTGCAGACTAGACTGGGGAACACTGGCCGAATATAAGAGATTGGGAGCGTGCGCGTGCCATGCACGCACTCCCCCTGCCTCACTAACCGCATCAGACCTCAGTTCCCCTGCCTCACTAACCGCATCAGACCTCAGTTCCCCTGCCTCACTAACCGCATCAGGCCTCAGTTCCCCTGCCTCACTAACCGCATCAGACCTCAGTTCCCCTGCCTCACCAACCGCATCAGGCCTCAGTTCCCCTGCCTCACCAACCGCATCAGGCCTCAGTTCCCCTGCCTCACTAACCGCATCAGACCTCAGTTCCCCTGCCTCACCAACCGCATCAGACCTCAGTTCCCCTGCCTCACCAACCGCATCAGACCTCAGTTCCCCTGCCTCACTAACCGCATCAGACCTCAGTTCCCCTGCCTCACTAACCGCATCAGGCCTCAGTTCCCCTGCCTCACTAACCGCATCAGACCTCAGTTCCCCTGCCTCACCAACCGCATCAGGCCTCAGTTCCCCTGCCTCACCAACCGCATCAGACCTCAGTTCCCCTGCCTCACTAACCGCATCAGGCCTCAGTTCCCCTGCCTCACTAACCGCATCAGACCTCAGTTCCCCTGCCTCACCAACCGCATCAGGCCTCAGTTCCCCTGCCTCACCAACCGCATCAGACCTCAGTTCCCCTGCCTCACCAACCGCATCAGACCTCAGTTCCCCTGCCTCACTAACCGCATCAGGCCTCAGTTCCCCTGCCTCACTAACCGCATCAGACCTCAGTTCCCCTGCCTCACTAACCGCATCAGACCTCAGTTCCCCTGCCTCACTAACCGCATCAGGCCTCAGTTCCCCTGCCTCACTAACCGCATCAGACCTCAGTTCCCCTGCCTCACTAACCGCATCAGACCTCAGTTCCCCTGCCTCACTAACCGCATCAGACCTCAGTTCCCCTGCCTCACCAAGCGCATCAGACCTCAGACTCTCGCTGTCGCTGTCCTATACACTACGATACTGGTAATGGCAGCGATAGTGGTCATGCATGAGATCGTGAGCGTGCACATGGCATACACGCGCTCCCCGCGCCTCACCAAGTGCATCAGACCTCCGTTCCCCTGTCTTACTAACCGCATCCAACCTCTGACTCTTGCTGCCCTGTCTACTCCAATACCGGTAGTGATAGGGATAGTGCGCATGCGCGAAAGCTTCAGAGATCGTGCGCAGATGCAGATGGAATTGTGCACATGCGCTGAAAAGGCAGTGATCGTGCGCATGCGCCAGTTATCGTTGTCGTGCAACACTGAGGCATAAATCGTGCGCATACTCGGAAGCCACAGCGATCATGCGCAGAAGCATCAAATATTGAACGCATGCGCAGCAGTGTCCGGCGCGGCACGCCACACACACACACACACTTCTCTCTCATGGCAAGCTTCTGTCCCATTTACACTACTCCATAAAAAGTCATTAGGATTAGTCATATCAGGCAGATATATGAATCCATTGTCTAACCATCCAACAGCAAAATATGGACTGTATGCCGCACACGTACTGTATGTTCTACGTTTCAGTTTTTTGCATTTGTCACTGCCATTGTATTTTTATGATATTAATTGAATGAAATACTTTTAACAGTGAAAACCTGCAACGAAGTTTCCCTCACCACGCGCGTGCTGGACACAGACCCCCCCCCCCTTTTTTTTTTTGGTTTTAATAGGTTTGAAGTAGTGGGTCTCTGAAGCTGAACCACATACATTTCAGCTCCGGGGATTCCCTGGCTCACCGAGATACCCCGGATGGGGGTGCCAATAGCAGCTCCGGCTGAGCTAGTTGGGGCTAACATAATGGCGGCTTAAATGTCACGCATCCTGCGGGCCAATAGGAAGCCGCGACATCTCTTGCTGAGAACAGCTATCAGCACCCCCTTCCGAGGCAAGTATCTCGGGGAGCAAGGGGTCCCTAGCGCTGAATATGCTTCAATCCTGTAATAAAATAAAATAAACATGCTGTGCTGCTTTAATCAGGAAAAAATCAGTTCTTTGTTGCACAAGCCTAAAACTTGTGCAGTTGTCACAAAGGGATGGTTCGCTGGGGCTAGTTAGCCTTTTAGTTACCAATAGAATCCGCAGTGCATTATGTATTGAAGCCTCTCTAGCACGAAATAGCATCATCATTTGTCAGCAAAGTGTTAAACCACGGACTTAATAAAATGTAAAAAGGGGGGGATACGAATGGTAATCACTTAAATCTCCGAACATATGGAGATCACACAGAAGATTTGTTTTGGTATCTTAACAGTGGGAAGGGAGCCTGAGAACAGTCTCTGTCATGCATTAGAAAGCTGACCCCACAAGTATAACCTAAGCTGGGCTAAACAATGGCTTCTGTGATGGGGAAAAATTAGTGATGCTCTCTTGTGACTGCACAGTCATTAGTATTTGCCTTTAAACGGGTCCCTTCTTCTTTGTCTTTGACTAATTGAAGACATTAAAATGTATAATGCACCCGGGGTTAATGCAAAGACTATTCATGTAAAAGCACACAATTCCAGACTTACAGAGTTCGGAGTGGTAATGCTGCACGATGCTCTGTGGCTGGATCCTGTCCTATAGCAACAGTGTGAGCAGGGAAATCCAGGGCAAGCGCGCAACCAGCACCTAAACTGGCGTGTACATCGGCGGAATGTGATGACGCACACCAAAACGCGTTTCACACAATTACGCGCATGTCGGGTTCAGATG